>NC_044925.1:6770096-6882004 GCF_003576645.1 Ipomoea triloba
GGGGGGGGGGGGGGGGGGGGGGGGGGGGGGGGGGGGGGGGGGGGGGGGGGGCGAGGCGAGGAGGGGTATCCTCGTCCTCGACGGGGAATTACATACACTCTCCGTTCCCGTCCCCATTTTCCGAAAATTTTCTCCATCCATGTCGGGGATGTGGTAAATTGCCATCCGCACTCCTGTTGTGTTTCCATTAGAGTGTTTCCATTAGAGTGCGGATAACAAAAAGACACCAATTCAACCGATGAATCTGTGATACGTCGTCCAAATGATATAAAAACTATGCCCAGCATATCCATCCTGTGGGCTGTCTATAAATATTGAAGACACCAAGACCACAAAATGCCGTTTGAACCAATCCCCACCATCTCTGCACTCGTTCATCACATTGATTAAATCACTTTGTGGTCCAGTGGCATCAAACCCTTCTCTTTATACGGGAGGTGGTGGGTTCGAGCCTCAGTGGAGTCAATATTGACCCTTGTGCTTCATTAGGTTGAGAAAGTAGTTATGAACAGATACTGCATTGTAATAGAGTTAGTAGTATTCAAAAAAAAAAATCACCCCTTTTCCTCCTTTGGATCTCAACTGTTCCCCGATGAAACCCTAAAACAGCTGCTACATTATCTTTAGTTACCGACAGCCTACTCCCGTCACTCAATGTCAACGAACTATTCCTAGGGTTATAATTGGTAAGCATCCATTGTGCTAACCGCGTGGGAAACAACGCAATCTTCAAATTCAACAAGCTCCCAAACCTCATCTCAACAACATCTCTTTGAGTCTGATTAAAGTCGTTGCCCCATCTCAACAACATCTCTTTGAGTTTGATTAAAGTCTTCAACGACATAAATAAACTGATGCGTTGATGACCTTGATTTAACCATCGGCGAAGCACTTTGATTTAATGCGTTGTTTCTTTGAGCCATCGGCGAAGCACTTTGATTTAATGCGTTGTTTCTTTGAGTTTCCCCATCGGCCTCCAACTGCAACCTCACTATTCTTTGAGTTTCCCCATCGGCCTCCAACTGCAACCTCACTATTGAGTCTGATTAAAGTCTTCAACGACATAAATAAACTGATGCGTTGATGACCTTGATTTAACCATCGGCGAAGCACTTTGATTTAATGCGTTGTTTCTTTGAGCCATCGGCGAAGCACTTTGATTTAATGCGTTGTTTCTTTGAGTTTCCCCATCGGCCTCCAACTGCAACCTCACTATTCTTTGAGTTTCCCCATCGGCCTCCAACTGCAACCTCACTAGAACCCTCCAGCGAGGGAGCCTATAGTTACAAACAAATACAATGAAATACTTGTATTGCGAATGTTAAAATCTTAATGTGCATTAATTTGAGTATAGACTGCATTAGACAAAATACTTAACAATTACAACTGCCAAGCCTTACGTTCGTGAAGTTAGACTTTAAGGTGCGTACATTCAGTGCTTAAGGTGTCTGGTTTTAAAGCATAAGGTGCATCTTTGTGAATTACAACTGCTAAGCCTTAGGTGCGTGAAGTTAGACCTTAAGGTATGTACATCCAATGCTTAAGGTGCGTGGTTTTAAAGCATAAGGTGCATCATTGTGAATTACAACTGCAAAGCCTTAGGTGCGTGAAGTTAGACAGTGCTTAAGGTGCGTGATTTTAAAACATAAGGTGCATCACTGTGAATTACAATTGTCAAGCTTTAGGTGTGTGAATTTAGACCTTAAGGTGTGTACATTTAATGCTTAAGGTGCGTATATTTAAACCCTAAGGTGCATCACTTTGAATTACAACTACCAAAGAAAAGCGAGCTGGCTGGTAAGAGCTGAAGATATAGCCTGAGTCAGGTGTAGTTTTGGATACAATGCTAAAATGAATTATGAAAATGTATTCTGAGATTTTTGGGCTTGAATTGTATTTTGTTGCCCTTTATTGAAACATGAGTATTTTCCTTAAGTTTGTTGAAAATCGTTTGTATCTTGTTTTCTTCTATTAAAATTTTTTTATTAACTATTAAGTTATTTAATATATAATATAGTAAAGAAGTTACTGAGTCTAGATATCACATCTCTATTAATCAACAAAATATTTTATTATTTAATATTAATATTAAATATTAAGTTATTATGTATAACAAAGGTAAAAAAAATTTATGAATCTGTGTCAAATCTCTGATCTATTGGTTAATAATATACATTAGTAGTTATCTAAAATATTACATAGGAGTTTATATGTCACATCTTGACCAATAATATATTATATTTTTATTAAATATTAAATTATTTAATATAAAGTAAAATTATTTAACACTCCGTAACAAAGAAAAGGTTTGTATGGCTTAGGTGGTATTATCTCATTGGCTAACAATTTTTTTAAAATTTTAAAATCTTTTTCTTAAAATTATTTTAATACAAAGTATTATCTTATTGGCTAAAAGTACCCACTCTTTTTCTACATTTTCATTTATAACTTATTTATTTTGTCTTTTTTTTCTTTTAACAAAAAAAAATTAATTATAGATTAAAATGGTTAGTAATATTTCTATTTTTTAATATCGTGAAAGATGATAAAAGCAATTATAGAAATATCTACAATACATCCTGTTTGTAACTTAACCATTATTTTTATTTTCTATCTATTATATTTTCAATGATGATAGAAACTAAAATGAATTATTGTGTCAACTAAAATAATACCTTATAAAATGGAACGGATGGGATAAAATAAATAAATAAATAAAACTTAATTAATAAATATAAAAATATTTATAAAAACAGTTTGGGCAAAAAACTAGTTAATGGATTATAACACCAAATACAAAGTGGAACATAACCAACTATTTTCATGAAGGTTAGCCACATAATCGCTCTGTGGCAAATTATACCATGCACCACGGTGCACATAGCAATGTGCACCACGTACCTAAACGACGTCGTTTTGAGCATTGTAAACTAATTGTCCGTTTTTTTGGAAATCACGTTTTCCGTTTCGCCCGATCTCTGTATTTATGTTAATATTCTATGTATTTCAGGCAATCATTCTGTGTATTCTAGGCAACCGTTCTGTGTATTCTATGCAACCGTTATGTGTATTCATGTTAGTAACACATGTTGTGATGTGTTTGTGCATTCGAATGTTTAGGAGGATGAGTTCTGTGAATTTTAATTTATGTCAATATTCTGTGTATTCTGGGCAAACATTCTATGTATTCTAGGTAAACGTTCTGTGTATTCTATATAATGATTATGTGTATTATAGATAATGAATTACCTGGAGTCATTCGCGTCCACTAACATTTGTGTATTTTGGGTCAATATTCTGTGTATTCTGGGCAAACATTCTGTGTATTCTAGGCAAACGTTATGTGTATTATAGATAATGATTATGTGTATTATAGATAATGAATTCTTTGGAGTCATTCGCATCCGCGTCCACTAACACCAAAACGACGTCGTTTTACGCACGTGGTGCACATTGCTATGTGCACCGTGGTGCAGGGTATAACGATTGTCGCTCTGTTGCTTAGCTTTTCACCAGGGTCTTTCACAATAATAGTTATGTGGATTGTGGTCCAAAAAATGATGTTGTTCCGTGTAATTTTTCTTTCACGCGACCCACTGCAACATACATTTTTATAACTCATAATGTACATTATTATAAAATATACTGTATATTATTCTAAAGCATAACGCATATTATTCTAACCCAAAGTACATTATTCTAACACATAATGTATATTATTTTACCACATAAAATACATTATTATTTTAACACATAAAATACATTATTATATTTAATAATGTACACTATTCTAACTCATAAAATTTAACGACGTCGTTTTGAACTATGCTCCACACAATAATTTGCACTTTCACAAAATCCCCTTGCTATATTTCTTCACAAAAATCTACCACAAAATCCTCTTGTAGTACTTAACCACCAACCACTATTCTTCTCCCAAAACCAATCTTAATTTACAACTCCACTTAACAACCCGTTTGGTACACCGTAATTTGGTTGTAATTGAATTGAAATTCAATGAAAGCCTCAATTACATTGTTTGGTTTGACGGAATTGCAATTCCCTCATTTTGTTGAATTGCAATTCATGGGTACCCCTTATGAATTGCAATTCAATAGGTGTAAGAAATGAAAAAGGGATGTAATGACACTACTACCCTTAGTTATTATTATTATTATTATTATTATTATTACATACAAACATTTTAATCTTTATATCACTTCTTCTCTTTCTATTCCCAGTAATTCTATTCCATCCTACTAAACAATCTAATTTGAATTCTTACTTTACTCCACCTTATTCTTTTCCCTTCTATTTCCTTCTTCCAAACGGGTTGTTAATAGATTTCCTACTCTTCTAAACTGTAATTTATTCCTATTGAGTTTTCTTTTGTTGAAAATGTCTTCTATCTAGTAAGTTCAAGAATTGGGCTTTTGATTTGGAATTACCTTAGAAAATATTCTTAATTCAAGAATTGAGCTCACTAAAAAGAATGGATTTAATTTTAGAAAATAATCATGGAGGGTAATTCCTGAGTAATTTATTACGGGGTGTCACACGATCAATTATGGCGGTAAAAATGGGGCGATTGTTTGTCATCTGAGGAAACAACGATGGTTTCTTTGGTAGTGGCCACGGTGATACGAGCGAGTGGACGATGGACAATCAGTTCATCATGCTCAACGTCCTCCTCTAAATCGGTGGACGACTGCTCATTGTCGTTGTTGCCTAAAAAGAAGAACGTGGAAGAGTAAGGACAAAATGAACAATGTGCACGCGGTCAGGAATAAAAGGAAAGAAAGAAGCAAAACCTGGGTTGGCCGCGCCTGAAGGTAGTAGACCAGCCTTTTGCATGGCACTCAGGCGAGACCAGCAACGAGCTGAGAGGAGCTCTCCCTCAACCACGGTCCTGACCAGTTGCACGAGTTCAGGAGGACATGGTGGCCTTCTATCAAGCCGATAGTAGGCGGCTGCCCAAGTAAGAGGGAAGTCGAAGTGGTCGGTACTGTGGCACCCATAGTGGTCGGTACTGAAGGCAGTTGGCTTGACAAAAAAGAAATCTTCCTTCCAACCCTTATGGGAGGACTCCAGCCTATCCAAAAATTTGTGACCATCCCAAACACGAATTTGTACGTGCCCAGGGGCCACAGTACCGACCACAGTCAGTCAGAAAAACTGGTGGAAGAGTGCCAAAGAAACCTCCCTCTTGAGGCAATGAAGAACGACAAGGAAACTGACAAGAAGACGATGCGAGTTGCACACCAGCTGCCCAAGCACCAACTCGTAATAATTAAGAAGAGTGTTGAGAAAAGGGAGAATGGGGACTCGAAAACCGCAGCGAACCGAATGGTAGTATATACCAACAAAACCACCCTCGGTGGATTAGTGATCGGCCGCTGGCCAGCTTCTTGAGTTTCTACCGTCGAGCCTAGTAAACGACAGGTATGGGCATAGTCGATAGTAGAAAGAGAATAACAGCGAGGTATAGGGCACTCCAAGTCCTCGGAATAGCCCGAATCTCTCTCTATGAGTTGGGCCATGGAGGTGCCTTGGGTGGCGGCCACGGGCCGGAGAGAAGAAGAGGTGGTCGGGAAGATAGTGCCGCCTTGGCGACGGGGAGAAGAGATAAGGTAGTAGAGGACGGCATTTGCGGAAAAAGGCGAAGAAAAACGTTGAAGGAAAAAGAGGGAGGAAGAAACAGACCTTTGGAAGAAAAAACGACGGGTCGACGGTAGAAGGGAAGTGATCGGAGAAGAAGAGAGCAACCGGAAAAGTTAAAGGGAGAAAACACCAAAGAGAGGAAACAAATTGAAAAGAAGAAATGAGGGAAGTTGAAGGGAATTTATAGGGTTGGCCGAACGAGGAGATTGTGACACGTGTCCTGGATTAGACTGATGGGGAGCTGCTAGTAACGGCTGGCAGACAAGACAGTTACCGGCTCAGAAGGATATTCGACGATGATTGAGGAGACACAATGATTACGTCGTATTGATGGCGACGGTTGCAGAACCAGTCAGGGAAAATGTGACCAGTCAGGAAGAAATAAGCTCGACTGGTTGCAATCCAATAGAGAAATGGTTTTATGCTCAACTACACTGCAAAATTGACAAGGATGACTGCCCGCTCAAGAGCAATGTGCTTAAAGGAAATAACCCGGCAATTTACTTTCTCGAGTGGTTGTCTTTCAAGAGCTCGAGAAAGTGAGGGACTAGTGACAGATACCCTGATTAGGGTACCCGACCCGAGAAGACCGGTATCTGGAGCCCACCGACTGTCTAGTCTCGGCGAATATGTAGCCCGGGTCCTGTGACTTGTGCAGCTCAGTTCTTGTAGGCTGAGTGCTCTCTAAAAAAGCGGCTACCTTGCAGAATTTGGATACCCGGGGTGAGATTTAGGGAATTTTGCGTTAATTAGAATTTGGTAACTTTTGTGCTAGATTGGCACCCTAAATTGCCTTCGTAAATCATATTTGTTAAGAATTTTACTTATTTCCTTGTGTAGGCTTATTATTTTTGTATAAATACCTCATTGGGGTCACATTGTAAGGGATCTCTCTCTCGATTTTGAGTACAAGTACAACTATTCTCTTATTGTGTTCGAATATTTTTTTCTAAGTTCTACGGTAGTGTTGACCAACCGAAACGATTGTCGCGTAGCCATAAAACCAACAATAATAATTAAAAAAATTGCAGAGTATATTTGCAATACTTGTCAAAATTGCATCACATGGGAACAATTAAAATAATAATAAAAAAAGCCTCCACATTGAATTGCAAGCATCGCCTTTCAGGCGTGCAAAAGCAAATTATTGTGTGGACCATAATCCACATAACTATGTGGACCATAAATATAATGTACATTTTTAATATGCTAAAAGTACATTATTTTTGTACTGAATATACATTATTTGATAGTATATATAAAATAATGTATTTTTAATATTTTTTTAAAAAAAAATGTACTTTTAATACTTTTAATACTTAAATAATGTACTTTATGTACAAAAATAATGTACTTTTAGTATATTAAAAATGTACTTTTTATATATGATCCATACAGCTGTGTGGACCATCGTACATATAATAATGATTGGTGGCCTTACTTCTGCGTTTTAGGCATGTAGATAGTCTTTATCACTTTTACTCTCTGATGTGATAAATAATTACATGTAAAATATCTACATACAAAAATATTCATACAAAATTTCCTTTTTCTTATGCCAATTTTGTGAAGTGATTGGGTCAAATATTACATCTATTATTTTTCTTTTATGAGTTGGTGAGACTCCTTGCTAATGATTTCTTCTAAAGCTTTAAATTGGAGTATATAATTATGTGCAAAGAACGCAATTTCTCCTACATGAATTATCATTCTAAAAAAGAATTTTAGAAAGATAAATTATAGATTATTTGATATAACTTTGATTTATAAAAAATAGCTACTCAAAAGTGCACACGGGGTAAAGTCTATCTTGTGACTCTAGTCTATGAATAATCATAAGATGAATTAGTCTAAATTACCTATATTTGACTTAGCTCAAATTAAAAAAGCAAAAAAAACAATAGACAACTCCCATTACTAGTCAATTATGTAATCAACGGCAAATTATTGAGTGGACCATAATAAAAAGTACATTTTAATATACTAAAAATATATTATTTGTATACTGAATGTACAAAAAATATATTATTTGTATACTGAATGTACATTATTTGATAGTATGATCCACGCAGTTGTGTATGGACCATATGATTGGTAACCAACTTGTTTAAATTTGCCTCTTAATTGTAACTTGAGTGATATAAGTCCTTGGCTCACCAAAGGTGTTGTTAGCCATGGTGAAAAATGCAATTCTAGACAACCATAAATCTGCTTCACTATTATACCCCGTGCTTAAGCATCACAATAAAGCAATTCTCAATTAACATTATCACCAAAAGTGGGATTCACTAGGCCAGTCGACTCAGAAATTATAATGCACACAGAGACGAGGGAGGCTAGAGTGGAATTCCACAATTTTTTTAGAAGAATATCAATCGGCCCAAGTAAGCAAACCACAGAAATAAATCCTAAAATTTAAATCGAAACAAAAGAGATACTATATTTTAACACTGGGCAACCTGCAACATGTAGAAGAAGCTGCCACAGCCCACAGTCCGTGCAACCGATGGTATTAGCGTTAAACTTCCGGGGCAGGTGCAGCAGACTTCAAGAGTGGCTGGAGGGCCTTCACAACAATGCTCATGTTTGGACGGAATTCTGCCTCGTATTGTACACACAATGCTGCCACAGCTCCAAGCTGAAATACACAGCAAAATCATAGTAAGATCCAACCAAAAATAGATAAATATATTCCATTTGTCTAAAGATATCTCAAAGAATTTTCCATTGTGGAGAGACCTTTGCAATTCCTTTTGGAGGATATTCCCCTTTGAGTTTTGGATCTACGCACTGTTTCACTTTATCTTCACTCAGTCTTGGGGTGGCCTAAAAGAAAAAGAAGCATAAATTCAACCAAAGGTTCAGTAAATACAGAGTAGTAATTAATAAAGGATACCAAAGGAAAAAGAGGAAAATAGCTACTACTAACCCATGTAACAAGGCTCTGTTGCCCACGAGGCATGGTATGGTCCACGGGTTTCCTTCCCGTCAAAAGTTCAAGCAGGACAACCCCAAAACTATATACATCACTCTTCTGAGTTAGCTGTCCTGTCATTGCATATCTGGAAAACAACTTTAATCATATTCCAAGGTATATAATCAAAGAAGCTTGAAATCCTTATTTGAACAGGCAACATGTAACAACAGATCAAAAACCAGAAAAAGATTAAGAAGTTATATATAGACTCCATAGCATACTAGCCATTTAAGTACAATAATATGTCAAAAGATCCACAGAATTGCCAGAACAGAGAAAGGCATGACTGGTTCTGAAACTATGAACATAGGTCTTTTTCCCAATGACTAAAAAAATTCCTAAGATTTTCTTGAATGTGTTATACATCTTATGCATCTTCATACATTCATCAATAGTGCTTAACTGCTTACTGATATTCATAGGTTCATATTTGATGCTACCATATCATTCTCCATTTTCAGATAAATTGATATTTGAAATTTCCTCCACAAGAAGGTACTGTAGGTAATAACATCTTTAATTTTGTAGTCAATAAAAAACTTAGCCAATACTTAAAGCAGCTAAAACTCAGGTTCTTCATGCAAACACAGCTTAGAGAATTCAAAAAAAAAAATTCCAATAATTACATGAAGTATAGATAGCAAGGCTCCAGTGCAGAAGTAGCATGAGCCTTCACAAGCAAAAGACAAGGGGTTGACTGAATGACTGTCATTCCCCAGCCACATAACATACAAATAAAACAATAAGAAAACAACAAACTATAAAAGCTTTAAGAAAATATTTTATTAAGGGAGACAGATGATAAGGCATTACTCTGGTGCATGATAGCCAAAAGTTCCCAGAACTCTAGTAGAATGAAGCCTGGCAGCCATATCAGGAGCTTGGTTGGAAAGGTTAAAATCCGCAATCTTTGCTTTGTAGTCTTCAAAAAGGAGCACATTGCTGGATCTGATATCCCTGTGTATAATAGGAGGTTGGACCTTCTCATGCAAATATTCAAGTCCCCTTGCAGCATCTACAGCAATCCTTACCCGCTGCATCCAATCAAGTGTAGGACCAGGCTGTGCCCCTTGTACACCCTTCCTTCCTGTAAATACAAACATACTTTATGAATCTTCTCTTATAATGACTTCATAATACAATTCACCGTTGGGTCAATCAGATATAGTCACAATGAGTGACGGTTTGCATACCGTGCAATATATCATGTAAAGATCCCATGGTTGCAAACTCATAAGCTAATATACGAAGGTTCCCTTCAACACAGTAACCAAGCAACTCAACAAGATTTTCATGCTTCAATGTTGAAACAGTGGAAACCTAACAAAGAGAAGCAAAGAATTAGAAAGACAGAGTGACAGATAAGCCACATAGGGTAAGAACTAAAGGAATTTATGCAAAGTTGCATACAAACCTGAGTCAAAAACTCAACATTTGATTCTTGCTCAGATGAAGTATCTAGCTTCTTCACAGCCACAGCCTTGCCATTATCTAGATTTGCAAAGTACACCCTTCCATATGATCCTTCACCAATTAATGCCTTTGATCCAAAATTGTCAGTTTTTTCCTTCAGTTCATCCAGTGACAATTCAGGCACCTGAATAGTTGGTATTGGTTTTTGCACTTCAATCTTGGCAGGGGCTTGTACCTTTGATCCTTTTGGGTGGCCTGAGATATCAAATATATAGGAAGTACCAAAGTACATAAGAGAATGCATGTATAATTGATCTACAAAATTAAAAAACACACAAGAAATATAAATTGCAACTACTATGGTAAAAAATAACAAAGCATGTGATAAAGGTCAAGAAATCATTGAGCAGCTACCACAAAGAGGTTCCTTTGTACAGAATTTGTAGTAGTTCCAGTCTACCCCTCCTCACCAAACTCTTTCTACTACTACCAAGTTATAAATTTTGCCAGGGCATTAATATGCCTACACTAAACATTCCTGAACAATCTTCTTCATACTATTTTCCATCTATCTTCAGTTTTGGCCACCTCAACCATACCACAACATATTCATTTAGATATGATCCTTCTTTGTACTCCCACATGTCCCTCTAGCATTTTCATCTCCACTATGACCATTTTATGGCATAGAGTCCACAATGTATAGCTGGCCTAGTTGTCATGCTGTAGAATTTTTCTTTCAGTTTTGCACAAATTTTATACACATAACATCCCAAATACTTCTCCACTTCATCCAACCAGAACTGACTCTAGGATTTACATAACTCTTACTTGTTTTTTTTTTTTTTTGTTTTTTTTGTTTTTTTTTTAAAATTTCTTACAAAGAATAGATCCAAGTAATATGAACTTTTAGCTTTGCACATACGAAGCAACACTGGAAGACCTTCTAGGTCCAAAATAAAAATATGCTTAACTTATTCCATTTTTTCCTTCATATTTTGGGGGAAGAGGAAAGTTTTTTTTTCTTAATTTAGTTTAATTTAATTTTTTAGGAGGTGGGGGGGTGGTGTTGTTTGATATTTTTATTTTCTTCTAATCTAAACTTTTGTTGTTAAACTTTATAGAAAAGTACTACTTTTTAAAGGTTACTTAGATGCTTAGACAGAAACCCCAACCAAACATTTAAATTTTAATATAGCCCTCACTCGTAAGAGGATATTTTCTAACTCTAATGGACTATGTTCATTCTCTTGAATCCATTACTAATCAACCAGTTGAGCTTATTCAATCCCAAGGTCTGAAATTTCATCCTCTCGAAACAAATGGAATGTCATGACATGTGATGCTATGAAGGGAAGTATCTAACTGTTCCAATGAACACAAATTATACATTCTGAAAGAATGAATAAAATAAACAAAACATTTCAGCAGAGATGAAACTGGCAGAAACATACCATCAAAATGATTCCCTGGGTTTTTGTGGACCTCATTTTCATTTGATGGGTATGACTCCTCTTCTTGGCAGGAGCAGCACAGCCACTTCCGCATCCTAGCTCTTTTTGTTAATTAAAGATTGTTCTCTGTACTTGTGATTCTAAATTGAAAAACGCTAACTGGGAGGAGATGCATGTGCCTCTGCAGCAAGTAGGAAACATAAATACATAAGAATAGCTCAACTGCTATGACACTAAATCAAACTAATACTCTAAAGGGGTTTTCTAGAGTTGTGAGGGCAAAGTTTAAAGTAGCATATTACAAAATCCACTGCTAAAAATGCTTTGCACAGGTAGAGAAATATCAGTGCTCATGATTTCATTATCTTATATGCATAGTGACCTAGCACTCCATAAAAATTAGACTGTAATATCAAAGCTACACCAAATCATTAATTGAGCATAATTATCATCACTTGTATTATAAGAATGCATCAAAGAATTGAGCACTCGAACAAACTAGTATACTCACCTAGCTTCTTAGATTTCATTACAAAGTACCAATTCACTCTCTCCATTACCCCAAAAAAATCACTACGAAAATTGAGCACTCGAACAACCTAGTACACTCACCTAAACATCATTGCCCACTAATACAACCAAATCCTTGTAGTTATATACAAAAAAAAAAAAAAATACAAATATCAAGATGGAAACAATTCATATGTACAACACAGCTGAGTAAAGAATCATCGAAGCTAAACAAGAGTGATTGAAATTTACATTTGAAAGATACATGACAACAGAAAAAATAATCTAAAAAGAGTATAATTTAACTAAAGTCAGAGGAAGAAGGAATCGGAAACTTACCAAGAAGATTTGAAGAAGAGAGAATTTTGAGTAGCCCTAGTAGATATCTCACTGTTTACGCGTTTATGAGAAAATGGAAGAAGAAATGATTACTTAAAAGAAACTTTCATTTCCCCTTTAGATAACGTATACTTTGGGGATACGTTTCGGATAAAGTATGCCCAATAAAGATTAATGGACTGAGCCCAATGCTCAATTGCTCATATATTCCATTGTTATACGGCAAACCATGGTTCATATATTGTAAACTAGTTTTATACGCGCATTGTATGAATCGGTTAATGCCCAATGTTTATATTTAAATAAATATTTGAAAGTATATCAATGCAAGATTATATAGGAGAAGTTTATACATGGGTAATTGAATGTCGAATTTTTTTATTTAAATATCTAACTCAAAGTATATGAATTCAAGATAATATAGAAAATTCATTATAATTATTACTAAAATAAATGTTTGCAACCTTGTAAAATCGATAGTCTAAATATTTGGTCTATAAATGATAGTCTAAATAAATACTATTTTTAATTTGAATTTTTCTAAGTGGTTCTTAATTCTCTTTTGAGTAACATTGTCATTGTTTTCATCTTTACTATTTGTTCTCTTCCTTTTTGTTGGTAGTGTGTTATTTGCTATTCGGATATTATTGGTAGCATAGATGACAACGTCATGCAATGAGATTATGATATAGGAGTTATGGACTTTCCTTTAGGTGTTCTGCTTGGGGTTCATTTGGTTCAACCATTATTGTTGAATGAGTTATTGTGGATAAAGAAATCCCTAGTTTAAGAAAAAAGATTAAATAAATTAATAAAAATTTGAAAATTTAAAATATTATGTATTCCAAAGATATTAAAAGGTAGTTTATCACTTCAATTTGCTGGGTAATGAGTTATTTGAATACTTTCCTTGTCAACAAATCCCCCAAGTAATAAATATATAACATTATTTTGTACTATAACTTTGATATTTAATTACAAGATATTGTAAAAATAAGATAATGGACAACGTAATGAATATCAATTGATAAATTTGAATGTAAAGAATCTTTGCATGAGAGAAAATAAAGACAATATAACTAATGAAATTATTTCTCTTATTTAATTTAATTTTTTGATAATGAATAATTTTTTCAAATAAAGGTATAGTAGACACATAATTCTAAATTAAAGAAATACATATGTATAATTTTTTGTTGTAGCTACTAATTTATTTAATTTAATAAGAGTAAAATAGAGTGATAAACTTAATTATGTCAAATTTGATTGAGATGAGGTTCGAACCTAAGACCTTTCTTATATAAATATTTGGGTAAGTTAAAAGTTAACGGAATATTAACGGAGAAGAGAATATTTAACGGAAAACTTAACGGATAATCATAAAAGTAAGGTTAAATTAGGTAATCTCTATTATTAATATTAATCTGAATTATCTTAACCATCTATTTGATTAAACAATTCATCTGAACCATTCATTTGATTAAATAATTTGACCGCCATTTTTTCTACCCATTTTAGGCCTAACTCTCTTTGGCTCTTATTAGTATAGTAGATTATGAGTGTTGAATGAAATTGTAGTACAATTAAACTGATACTATAATAAAAATAGTGTTTGAAATTAAAAACAGAGCTCATTCAACAACATATATTGTCAAATGAAACTGTAATATAAGTAAAATGATATTGTAGTGTTATTATAATGAAACTAGTGTGTGTAGAAAATGAAACTAAAATCTAAAATCATTCAATAAAATATATTGTCAAATGAACTTGGAGTGTAACTAAAATAATTCTTTAGCATTACTATAATTAAACTAGTGTGTGGAACATAAAATTACATGAGCACTAGTGTCTATTTGCTCAGAGAATGTTTCGAGCGGTTAACTGTCACTATTCGAGTTAACGTTTCAAACCTTAACACTTGCAACCTTTCGGTTTCGAATAGTTGTCTGTACTATTCGAGCTACTTCTCAAATCCCCTTCTACTCGAAAGGTAGGCCATTTCACCATTCGGCCTTTGCAACCTTTCAGTCTTGAAGTTTTATACTCTTCGACTCTTCAACTCGAACTCTTTTGATCTTCAATCCTTGGATGCTTAGTCTCTGGCTATCCGAAACATAACCATTCGGTTTATCATTCAGACTATTCGAACTAAGAAATCGAGTTCCTAAGTCTAAGAAATAAAATAAATTGGAGACTAAAATTCCTAACTTTTAGTATAATCAAAATTTAATTCATACTTGTTCCTAACAGTTGTTAGTTAACATCAGGATTAACCAACTCCCTTAAAGTCATCTCTTCTGCCATGTTCACAGGTCCTTGTTCCTCTTGTGGCACTCTAGAAGATGATGTTTGCTTTGCTTCTCATGCCTCTTTCCTCAGCCTATGCTCTATTATATCAATATCAAGATCAAATTGCAAGTCACCTTTACTAGAAAAATGATGCATCAACTTGAAAAACTTGTACGAGAAAAATTTTAAGTCGTTCCCCAGCAACGGTGTCAAATTTTGGCCGAGTGTCAAACTGCCAAAATTAATTCCTCTCCCTAAAAAGAGCAATATAATGGTGATTAGGGATCATATCCATAGGCAACAGTCGGTTTACTTCTTTTAGAACAAATTATGGGGGGTTTTTGAGTTGCAATTAAAATAAAATGATTCAAATATAAACTAGCAATATACTCAAGAGTCAAGATACAAGTGATAAGAATTCAATGAATAAAAGGTTCTAGGAATATAATTATATCCACAATGGTTCAAGCAATAGATTGTCGTTGCAAATATAAGCCTAACGATTGCAAAATAGGCTTGGTTATAGCAACCCAAATAACCACCCGGACACCCATCCTTCCTAAATCCGTTGATAACTACGAGACGTCGAGACCTCTATAGTTATTTTCCTTACCACTTGATTATCTTAGAAATCTCATAAAATAATTCTATTGGTAGCATTAGAAACAAGAAAGATCCAAATCCTGATGAACAAACACACCGTGTTTATTACAATCAGATTATCAAATTCTCCTTAACAACAACACACATCGGGGTATTGCTAAGTACCACTAGATTAAATCAACCATCATAATAGATTGACAATTCAAGTGTCAATTGATCAATTAGCAAATTAAGCATTGGCCACTACTCAATTATACTAAAATAATCATGGAATTAAGCACGAGAAAATTATAAATACTTACAATTAAGAACAATAAGAACTCACAATTGCAAAAATGAACCGAGCTTCAATAATCCATAGCTAGAAACATTGGGTTTTGATAGGAAATATTTCATGAGTATACTTCCCTATACGTACTATATATTAGATAAGTATCCGGTCAGATCACGAAGGATAATTATTCCTGACCATAACCGACTATATGTTTGACCTTTCTGACCTAAATGCGATAACTGAGATAACTAGAAACTGCAGTAGCGCTTAGCTGCGGATGGACCTATCTCAACCAGTTCAGATCGAGATGGATACCCCGAGCAAGGCTACTTGGGGTTTTGGACCCGAGCTTACTCGTAGCATTCGGAACATGTGCCAGTCATGCCGAGTGCTCGACATCTGTTCCCTTCCCTTCCATATAAATACCACATTTATTGTGAAGAGGGGGACTTTTTGGCATTCTCACCTACCACATATGAGCTCGAAACCCTCTAACCTTTATTCAGTTATCCGAACTTAAGCCTTAAATCGACAAGCAAACCAGGAGAGGATCCCTCCGCGATCTAACCTCAATACTTGTATGTACTTGTGGGAACCAGCGTATTTACCACATCAGGTTTAGAACCCAACCACTGAAGTTTTCCAAATAAAATTCAAAGGAAAGAAAAGAAATTGAAAAGTGTAAGAGTGGAAAATGAAAGCTTGCTCTTGTCTCTAATGATGAAGATAATTATATAGCGTTGCTCTCTAAGTTAATCTTCCTCAAAATGTGTACATGTTCATGCATTGAAGAAGGAGACCTTTGTCATTTGAAATAGGTGTAACGATTGATACTTAAATGTGAGACATAAATTCTTCATTCAAGATGCTCTAGCTTGACCACGCGATACAAGATGAGCCATTAAGTTTTATTCCTTTGCTTTTATCAGCTTCTCCCATATGCCCACATGGTACAACAGGTTCAATTCTAGTTCCATGCATGTCTTCCAACTCTTCTAAGCCAACTTTAAAATCTTCATAAATCACCCAACATCTCTCACATTTTTCTATTCTTGCTCCAAAACTTCCTAATTAAAAAATAAGACCAAATAATATGAACTAGTGCAATTTTAACCCACAATTAAACCAAAATCATTATCCAAAAATGCACTAATTTCATATCTATCGCCCTTTTGTCAATTAACCAACTAAGAGAATCTAATTGTTTTTTAGGAGAAGACTCACCATAAGGCTCCTTGTTTACTCCAATGTTGAAGTCAGCAACATTAACTTGATTTGCTACCGGGGGGGGGGGGGGGTTGATCCCAATGAGAATTGAGGTGTAGAATCCGAATTTTGTCCTTCTTTGACAATGAGATATAGGATATTCTCATACTGGTCTTTGGTGAAACCTCTTGTATAATTGGTGTTATCTTCAATTTGTGATATCTAAGCAGCATTATTAGCTACTCCTTCAACTTATTATTTGTCAATAAATAGAGCTATGCGCATGGTTCTTTCCCAAGGATGATAGTTTTCGTTTAGTATAGCATAAATGAGAGTTTGCGAAGGATTCTCCCACGAAAAAACATGATATAGATTACTAGAGTCTTGTGGATTTACTACAATTTCACCTATTGGAGTGGCAGGATATGCTCTAGTATGGCCGTCATGGCAATTATGACTCAAATAATGGATCCCATGCATGACGGCCATGCATCCAGGTTGGGTTAGGAAACAACTAACTAAGATGGAAACAACTATAGTGGTAGGTATATATGCCAGTTATTCTTGTCCTTTGAGTCTCTTCTAGCCACTGATTTTGTAGTTCACATGTTGGGAGGATGACACTTTCAATGCATCATGCCTGCTAAAAGAGACTGGTGGGATTGCTTAGCTTGAATATATAGTTTTTAGTACTCATTTGCTAGTTTGAGTAACTACTTCCATCTAGTAAAGTTTTCCATTACTCTTTATAATATTTAATTTGCATGAGTAGTTTTACTTTGTTGTGGATATATATAGCTATTTACTAGATGAGCTTGTTGCATTACTTCTCATTGTCTGCAAGATATATGAGTCTACTTTATGTTGAACTTCTATCTACTCTGCTTGGTTCTTCTAAGTTTTTTGGTAATGAATTCTCTTTTACAATATTTAACTATTTGAGTAAATTTTCTCGTTATATATAATAATGATAAAGACAATTTAAAAAATAGTAGAAAAAAAAGATATGCACAAGTGTTGATAAACTAGAGCAAAACAATGTGTTAGTCCCGATAGGGTGGGAAAAGTCTAGAGGGGGCGGGNGGGGTGAATATACTTTTCAAACAATTAAAAACTTTATAACACTTCAACAACAGAGATTTCAAGTGAGTAAATTCAACTTGAAATGTGCAGCGGAATATCGTACGGTAAAGTGCTATAAAATAAACTTGCGTAAAACTGAAGAGATACTTGACATGCAACACGTTGGAATGTCTTAAAATAGCTCAAAGAATATGTATGCCAAGTTTCAAGCACATGCGGACATGGGAACACACAAACCCAGATGATATGATCAACATAGTACGTAAAGGGTTAGTGAGTTAAATATGTAAATAATGTAAAGTGCTGTAAAGTAAAGAGAGGCAAAGATTTATAGTGGTTCAGAGGTGGTGTAATCCTCCTAGTCCACTCTTTTCCTTCACTCCAAGGAGGGAATTCCACTATCTCGTTCACCCAGTTACAAATAGTGAAACACCAGTGCTACACAAGCACTTCCTGAGTGTCTCGCACAAAGCTATACTCAACCACGAGCTCCTCGCACAAAGCTAAGCTCCCGAGCGCTTTGCACAAAGCTACGGTCCCAAACGTCTCGCACAAAGCTACGTTCCAACTAAGTGTCTTGCACAAAGCCACACTTAGTTCACACAAGTGTCTCGCACAAAGCTACACTCCTTTCTACTCTCAGTAGAGAAACAACTGTTGAAAGAAATAAAGATTTCTTTTCTAAGACTTGAATTCTCTCGTGTATAGCTCAATATCTCAGCACTTTTATTTTTCGTTGTATTCACCGCTCAATAGCACCACTTGTAATTTTTTATGTTTTGGTTCGTAGTGTTGTAGTGCCTCGTTGGTCCGTTACCTCTCTGTTTGTCTTCAAGTCTTCTTGGGCTTTTTATAATTCAAAGAATTATTTGCCCGTTATGGACATTCAAATTTTGAACGTTCACTTGATCTGATTGGTCATACCAATTGATCTGATGGCTATACCTCCTCATTTAATGACCATACCGTTGATTTGATAACTTGCCAATTTTTGATCTGATAAGATCTCCAATTACCTCTGCAAATTGCTCATCAAAGTCTTTTATTTCGGCTTGATTGATCTTTGAAACTTGTAGCCTCCAATTTTTGACTTGTTGCCTTGACAGCCTGATATTGTGGACTTTGTATCCTTTAGAGCTTGATATTTTTGACTTTGTTGTATTCTTGATTTGATCTGGGCAAGTTGAGACTTTGTATCCTTTAGAGCTTGATATTTTTGACTTTGTTGTATTCTTGATTTGATCTGGGCAAGTTGATCTTTCAAAATTTGTTGTATTCATTTATTCATTTTCCGGGTGGTTCTTGCTTGAGTTGGGCAAGTTGATCTTTTAAAATTTGTTGTATTCATTTATTCATTTTCCGGGTGGTTCTTGCTTAAGTATAAATAAGTATAACCGGGTGGTTCTTGCTTAAGTATAAATAATAATCTTCAGGTTCATGGCATCACGTACTGGGTCTTTGAAATATGTATGAACCATGTAAATTTGGCTAAGTGTAAGTTGCACTAGATGTTCCTCCATAAGCCGTGTGACTAGCTCCCAAGCTTCCTCTTTAGGACTTAAAATGTAGCAAGTAGGATTCAAACACTGGATCAATAAGTAATATGCTCAAGTCTTTAACCATTACTCCATTTCAACTCATTTGATTATATTCATCAGGATAATATTTTTGATCCTTCTTTGCATTGTGTAGCGTATGGTGTAGAGATAGTGGATCTTGATCTTCTTCCCGCCTTTGACTAGCTCTATGGAGCTTGACTTGCTCCACAACTTCCTCCATAGACCAAAAGTTGACTTCTTCTTTGGAGTTGGATCGTGACACAACTAGCTCCACTCCTTGGTCTTTAAGGCTAAAATGTTCTCAATAAGATTTAAACTCATGCTTTCTAGCTTAGATAACCTTGGTCTTGTCCATTGGATCACATACACTCATGTGTATAGTGGAAGCAAACGATTTACAAGACTCATGACAAAATGAACTCTATAATACAATAATTCGAACCAATCTAATGTCATGACTTGTCTTCTGGGTCTAATCTCTACACTCTAAAAATAAAATAGGGGATTTCTAAAAATACAAATTGTCTCATCAAAACTATTACAATTTTATTCCTAACAATTTCTCCCTTTTTGATGATGCCAAAACCTATACTCAATCATATTTGGCTCAGTCTAGAAATCAACTGATTTTATTTTTCAATTTTATTGCGACTAGCCATTACGATGAATGTACATAGATTTTTTACCTATAGCTTTGTTAATTTTGACTTCTACGAAAGATTATGCATTGTTGGATTAATTCATCTTGGAATTTTGATTTTTCTACCAACATGCATGCTACATTATTTAAGTCAAATTAAATGCCATAACACACAAAACTAAACAAAGAAGATATTTTATAGCATAAAATGACTAGAAATTTGGACCATCTCAAACAATTCGAACCATGTCACAACATATCAAATTATCACCAACATTTATCATGATCTTGAAATCAAAATAAGCTAGGAACAAATTTAAATACCAATCATGCTATTGATTCTTTTCCTTAGCTTACCAAAATCATTTTTGTCCTCCAAGTGGTAGAATTTTTGGAACACTCTACCAACTTTGTAACATTCTGCGGCATCACGTAAATCATTTGCGGGAAATACATCTCGCAAATACCATCTTGCACACTCCCTAGGATTTCTTCGTTCTTGATCAAGAATGCCATCATGTGGGACTCCAAAATGATCTGCAAATAAATCCACCATTCGGTCCTCACGTTCTTGATTGGTCATCGCGGGTGCATTTGGTTGACTTGCTTGCCTCGGGGCTGTAAAAGTAGAAAATACATTTCTGGAAGGGTTAGAAAAAGTTTTGAAAGTTGATTTCATTCCTTCCCCCTGTGTTGGTGCGGTCGAACTAGAACCTCCAACTTGGCCAAATTGATTGACCAATCTTCTTCCCCCTGTTTTGGCAGCATCTAAAATCTTTGGAAAATAATGTGCATCCCCTTTTTGTTGAACTCTAATTTCTCGGTCTAGGGAGAAACATTCTTCTTGTTTTCCGTTGATTTCTTTGATATCTTTGGCCATGTCATGCAACATTGTGACTAATGAGTCACAAGTACCATAAATTGTTGCATTTTCCTCCCTAACTTTTTAGATCTCCTCACCTTGAAATTTGCCAAAATTTTCAACTGTTTTCTTCAAGCCTTCCAATTGTTTCATTTGGTGCGTGTACATCCCTTTCAAAATAGAAACTTCACCTTTTTGTGCTTGGATGATCTCGGCCATAGATGCTTTGTCTTTTTGAATGTTTATACTCCATTCGGCCTTCAAGGCCGTGATCTCATCTCGCATGACCGGACTAATCCTAGCAATTTCCTTTTCCATCTCAACCATTTTGTCACTTAAAGCTTGAATCTTGTCATTAGTAGCCTTTGTAGAACTTTCAATTCTTTCATTAAACTCTTCCATGCTATCCTTGATTTGTTCAAATTGTTGCTCCAAGTCATTTCGTAAAGTCTCCAAATGACCACTTTGAGAACCATTCGAATTACCCACTTGCACACCAACTTCCTCTACAACATGCTCCTCATGTTGCTCTACAAGTTGCTCTATAGGTTGCTCCAAGGGTTCCTCCACGGGTAGCTCTTTAAGTTCTTCCATAGGTGGCTCCACAAAGTCTCCAACATTTGATGTTCCATGCCCTGTTTCGGCCTCAACCTCAAAATGAACATAGAAATTCTCCTCTTCTTCCACAATGGCTTCCTCATCCCCACGAACTAGTCCTTCACTTGGTGTATTCAACCCCACACTTTCAAGGACTTGACTAAGGGTAGTTCTAGGCTCATCCCTCTCGACTTGTTCTCCTTCAACAACATCCTCTTGAGCAACAACTTCAAGGCTTGTTCCCCTTTGACTTGGTAAATTTAAATCAACAATATTTGCCTTCTTTGGTTGGGAACTTCCTTCTCCTTGAGTTAACAACGCCACTTCTCTCGGCTTTCTCTTTTTGTCTCTTTTAAGCACAAAATTGTCATAAGTTATACTCCTAACCGGACCAAGCCTCACGCCTTTTCTTCTTAGGATCTCACACACAAGAAGGCCGTACCCAACATGGCCTTTTGCAGTCACAAACGTGCATAACCTGTCAAAAATAGCTCTATTCCAATCTACACTAATCCCATTAAACACGGCATACATAGCCCTTGCATATTTCACAGACATCTTGTCAATTCCTCCCAACAGATGATATACACACCTTTGAATCACATCAGATAACAAGTCAAACTCCCACTTTAACTCCTTCTTGTACCTAGAAAAATCCGGTACCTCCTTCAACACATTCACACGTACAATTTTCCAAAAATCATTTTGATCAAAAATCACATCATCCACAGGCAAAGCATTATCAGGAAAATCATACACATTTCTAATATCAGAAGCAACTATCTCCACAGGAGTATCATTCACAACAGAAGAAATCACACCATTCGCGTGTGAAGCATGCTCGAAAAATTGTAAAGATGCATCAACGAAAGCTCCTTGAAATTTGTAGTTGCATACCTTTAGGAGATTGCTTTGTTCCATTCCCGTGAGCAAAGCTTGAGCAAAATCCTTATTTTTGGCTTTGTTGAAGAAATCCACGTTGTCAAGTAGATATCCTTGAGAAACCTTGGTGACACTTTGATTTACTTCAACGGGTGTATTTGTTTGGGTAGAATCCATTTTTGGAAATGATTTGGAGTGGGTAGGAATTTTAGAGTAGGATTTTGAAGATTTTGAGCTTCTTGGCTATGGTGGTGCGTGAGAAATGTAGAAGATGAAGGGGTTTGGGTGGAATGAGAGAGAGAAGATCTTATAAATGCTAGGCAATTGTGAAATGACATCAATGCTCTTCTATTAAAAATCCTCTCTTTTGTTCGAAAAAGGTTGTTTTGGGAATTTTTGAGAGTGATTCGGCTATAAAAGGTCAATATTGGTCAAAAGACGGGTATTTTATTGACTCGGATAGCTCAAGATTATTCACGTGAACAGTCCCATGCAAAAATAAAACTATGCAAAAACATTTATTTCATGAAAGCAATCATATGCTAAAAACAAAATAAAAAAATGTTCAGGCATGTAGGGACACATAAAAATTACCAAACTATCCAACTAAACAATTCTAGACTTTGTGGCAGTTGATGACCAAGTACGTGGCAAAAGGAGCGGCATTAGGGAACCGAGACCGCAAAGATCGCGTAAGCTTCCGGCACACTTTGAAGACTTTGTGGTAGGATGAGTTTCCACGTAGTGTTAGCAATAATATTTCTGTTAAGGTCTTGCTAGTTTGTAGCAGAAAAACTTGAATGTAATAAACACTATAAATTGAGTGTAGTAAGCTGGTGATAGACAACAGAGAGAGAAGCAGTTCATTCTTGAATTCACTTCCATTACTTTCTTCTTCCCCAACCATTTTTCTTGTGAGGTTTTGTGTTTTTTCCTCGAAAAAGAACACGACCGATACAATCACAGGGCGGGTGTATCATTGATCTAGGAAGTTGTTCCATGTAGATTTCTTCTTCTAGATCACCATTGAGAAATGTTGTTTTTACGTCCATTTGGTGGACTATCCACCTGTGTTAAGATGCTAGAGCAAACAAAATACGGAGGGTTGCAATTTTTGTTACTTGTGAATATGTATAAAAGTAATCTTCACCAAACCTCTGTGTGTAGCCTTTGGCTACTAGCCTGTCTTTGAATCTTTCAATAGACCCATCTGGTCTTAATTTCCTCTTGAAGATCCATTTAGAGCTAATTGGTTTACACCATTTGGGTAGATCCACCAATTCCCAAGTATGATTGGATTGTATAAAGTCCAATTCACTTTTCATTGCTTCCTTCCATAATGTGGAATCGACTGAGTGCACAACATCTTCAAAAGTTTTTGGCTCTTCTTCTAACACCAATTGACATATGAGTTGATCACATAATTCATTTATGTCTTTCAATTCGGTTACAAATTTTATGAAATCATAACCAAAGATTTTCTCTATTCTAGGTCTTTTGCTTCTTCTAGGTTCATCTGAATCATTTGCAATACTAGACCTAGGAAGTAAAGCATGCTCATTTCTTCGAAAATTACCAACAGAAAAATTATGAGTACCTTTTAAAGGAAATATGTGTTCAAAGAATATAGCATCTCTAGCTTCACATATTGAATGGTTTTCTAAACACATAAATATATGATAAGCACCAAGAATAGTCGAATGTAGGGTCAATTTTAGTGCATTAATGTATGGTTTGGTCACCCATTTGTAATCATTTCATGCATAAAAGACTCTGATGTGATCAAATCAACAAACTCGACTTTAAATTATGTTTTAAGTCATTCCCACAGGACAAAACAGGACCCCGGCCTGAAAAGAAGGAACAAATGATGAAGCGAACCAAGCAGGAGTCAGGCCACGCTGCCCCACGCGTGGAGGTGGCGTGGATCATTTACAGTACGCATCCACTCCCCCATCCATGCGTGGATGCAACGTGGTTCGGGTCATTAAGGGAAAACTCAGGATTTTGACTTTTTGGAAGGCTATTTAAACCCTTCCCCTGCATTTTGAAGGGAGGATACCCAATTCTTAACCTAGATCTGATTTCATTTTGTTTTCTCCCCTTTTGGGGAGATTTTCCCTTCCATTCTTAGTGATAGAATCTTTAGTTAGGGGTAGATCTAGATAGCTTGATGGAGAAGATGAATGAAGGTGTAATAGATCTCTTGAATCCATAGGTATCTCTACTCTACTCTTGTTTTAATAGATTGTTCTTTAGTTTTGTTGCTTTGTTATTTCTTATTGCGCGTTCTTTGATTTGGATGATGTTTGAGTATATTAGTGAGGGGATTGTTTTCCCCACATTATCCCTTGTGATTGATGATTGAATTCTTTCATAATGATTGTGAAAATGATGAGTAGGGTGTTAGTTTTGTGTGGGTGAAATTCTTCATGATTTGCTTTTATTACCGATCGGGATAGATAGTAGACTTAGAGAAAGTGAGTGTGCGCACGATAGCGGCCTCTCACGAGTCCAACTCATCCACATCCCCGCCCTCTATTCGGAAGAATGAGGTTCGGGAGGAGTGGTAGACAAGGTGCTCGATGAAATGCCTCAACCGAATGAGGATTGGGAGTCCGAGTGTGAGGCTACTCGGTATTGTTACCGTGGACTCCCGCGATTATTCCCGAACCTAATTTCCATAATCCCAATAGTGCGGTCAATCACATAGGCTAATTAAGGCTTACAACCCCTTGTTCCTTTAAAGTTGTTTAGTTTATATTCACCTTTGCAACCTCTAATCCATGATTCAATTTCCCCTTATTAATTCTTGTAAGTCTTACCTCTTAACCTCCTAAATGCCAACACTAATTCAACTCCAATTTGTCATCCTTGAGAACACGACACTCGAGGAGTCTTGACTCTTCGTTTTACCACCCCTTATCCACCTCACCGCAAAATACTGCTTACAAAAATATCGTCGTTGCCGGGGATGGTAAACGGTTTTGAATTGTGTTTTGACATTTTTGAAGTTAGTTGTTAAGAGTTCTTGAATTACTTTCTTTTTGTTTGTTTTGTTTTCTTATTTTTGTTGGTTGATTGAAAAAGTGAGCATAATTGTCTTGCATATCTTGTTACTCACTTGCAACTACTTCTAGTTGCAAAGAATCGTTGTTGGCTAAGCTTTATGCAAGGAATTTTTGTTAAAAATCAATGGAGAGCTTGCCAATGAGTGCTCATATGTATCCCCATGGTTATCCATACCATGGAGGACAATCTTGGAGAGATTTTCCCCAACCATATCCCTATTGTTAGGAACCCTGAGTCATTGATTTTGATGATACCAAAGACTCGAGGAGACCCCCCCCCCCAAAACTTTTTCTTTGTCTTATTTCCTAGAAGGACGAATACTTGTCAAGAACTCGCTTCTGGACGAGTCCATACAGATCAAGAGTAATTTTCAATCAGACTATAGATGCTCCCAAAGTCGAAGACATGAAGGGTTAAAGACTTGAAGAATCGAAGATTTGAAGATCGAAGACATGAAGACTGAAGATGTGTAAGGCCGAATACTGGAAGGGTCGAACTCTTGAAGACCGAATAATCAAAGATGATTAATTCGAGGAGATGATGAGAGAATGATAAGTTCGATCATTCTCACGAGTACCCAAGGCACTAGGACTCTAAAGACATTCTCTAAATATTTGTCTTGTCCATAGCCTTGAGGTTGGGTATGACCAGAATGTCAAACGGATCCTAGATTGTGATCCCAAGGAGCATTAAATGACATGTCCTTTTGTGTAAGACAAAAGACAAATTGTCTTTACACTAAAGTAGACAAACGGCTAGAAAGTACTAACACTCACAAATGGTCATATTTTACCCAGCGGATATTACACACTGGATATAGGGTTTTGAATTTCAGTTTCCCTCCAACGGAACTAAAATTCACACCTATAAATACCCTTGCCCCTTCTCATTTGGACAAGTTGGTTGATATACGCGAAAAGTATTAGCAAGCAAAAATTAGTGTGCAAAATATTCAAAAGCTCAAACTCTTAATCTAGTCTTTAAAAAGGAGATCTTGAGCATTCCAAGCGTTGAATCAAGAAGATCAATACAAGATTTCCACGTTGGAGAAACTTTTCAACCATTCCAACCAACCTCTACTTGGGAGAAGTAGAAAGAGGTGGAGTAGACTTTGAAGGAGTTGAAAAACCTAGTTAGACATGACTGCCGGGCTTGGTTATCAAAGGAGCACGTTGTAGAGAGGATATTGTACTATTAAGGAGACAATAGTGCAATCCTTCACAAGTTGTGAAGAAGAGTGGAGTAGGCTTAGTTAATAATCGAACCACTATAAAAATCTCTCTCTCTCTCTCTCTCTCTTTATCTTCACGCACTGCATTGCATACTAACAACCAAACCTAACCTTTCATAATCACAAACATCGTGCAAAGTGATATTAAAATGTGTCAAAGCTTTATCTTTCCGCTGCTGACAGTGCAGTATTGCATAGTGGTTGAGGTGTCATGTATTGTGATGTGTGTGTAAGAATAAAACGAAGAGTCTGAACTCCCCGAGTGTCGGTCTCGAAGGAGGGACGTGGAGGTGTGTCAAGTGCTAATACTTTCATTTAATCGAATCATGTGATACTTTGAGTATGGATAGTGAGTGTGGTGAATGGCAGTTGAGAGGTGTAAATGGTCATAAGGTAGTGCAATTCGAATGTAGGTAATAAGAAATAAGATATAAAAGATAAAAGTAAGGGATTGGATCGTGTTCATCTATGTTGCACTCTAGTGTGCCTCAAGTAGTGGATAAATAATGCAATGATGTTAGCTATTCGAGAGTGTGTCATCTTAGTCCTTTTCCACCTTTGTGTACTAGGGCATCTTAGACTTAGGAGTGCCTTTTAGCAACCAAAGTCCTAAGAGACATTTTATCAAACACCTTAGCTTCACACTTTCCTACTATTCCTAATATGAATTCCATAGGATCTATGATTGCCATAAAGCTTCAATCTCAACTCTAATAAAAACCATAATAGAATCAAGAACTCAATCTCTCAATAGATTGGCCAAATCCATATAAGATATCATCAAAACAACAATCAATAGACAAGAATAGAATTTCCAACAAACAAAACAATTGAATCCACAATAAGATATAGGATCATCACACTAGCAACATATCTTCACACAATCCAAACACTAGATTAAACTAGCCACACATATTCAAGAATTCAAGATCAATAGCTAATTCAATCTAAGAACAAGATAAGAAAAAGAGATAAGATTAAAATAGACACTTAACTACTCCCAAACCACCTCAATCGCTCTCGTTGGCTAGGGAGTGGGGGAACTGGTGACAGGATAATTGGGTACCCGACCCGGAACCACTGGCAGGACCCAAAGGCAAGACAATGGACGTTCAAACTACCCAAGACACCTCACTCCTCAGCATCAATGCTCAACGGTTCAACTCCTCAGCATTGATGCCCAATGTTCAGCTCCTCAGCATTGATGACCAACATTCAGCTCCTCAGCATTGATGCCCAACGTTCAGCTCCTCAGCATTAATGCTCAACGGCTCTCCAGCCCCTTGGCATTAACGCTCCATTACTGAGCTGAAGGAAATAAAAAGGCTCACAACGCAAAGTAGGGACGACACTTCTTACTAGACAAAACACACACTGAACTCAATTGTATATTGAGCATTGCACTCAAACACTGTACTCAATATTGTATTCAAATACTCAATAATACTCAAATAATATCCGGTAACACATTATTACCGTCAGTGCGTATTTTATTTTCTTTTTGTTTTCTTTTGTTTACATACATCTGCAGGTAGCGAAGCAAAAGGTTCCGCGCTAAAATAGGCTTACGATCAGCAGCGAAACGAAAGATGCAAGAAGCTTCGGACAGCGACTTCGACCGGTTCTCGTTCGCGGAAGATAAAAAATTAAACAAGCTTTTGAATTTGAAGTTAAAATTGTTAGAGAAATCAGCCTTTAATGTGGTAAGAGCAGTAATTTTAGGAAAAATTCTTGATTTGGAACCCTATAAAAGGAGAGCTATTCTGATGTATTTTGCAGATTGTTCCGTTCATATTCTTAGTATTTTAGAATAATTTTCTCTATGCCTGACTAGATTTTTTTTGTTCCGATTCAAGGGATTGAAGTTTTAGTTGTGAATTTAAAGAGGTTCTATTTCAATTAATTTGTTGAATTCATATACTTCCTGTTCTTTTGAAGTTAATTTTCCAAGAAGACTTATAATAAATTAAATTGACAACTTAGTTTGTTATTGTTTACCTATTGCTATCTATTAGTTTATGATTCGTAATTGTCACAAACAATAGACCAAGTAGTTTGTATTAATTATATTGATGTGATTAGTACATAAAGGACAGGAAGACTAAGTTGCAGGTTGTAGCTATCTCAACCTGTGATTTAGGCTTAGTTAATTTTCATTAAGTGTAATGATGTTACTGGGTCAATATGAACGCTATCGTCTCCAGTTTATTCAATAACAATTGTTGGTTTGAATGCTTACTTTTAATCAATTAAATCAGGGAGATCAAAGGCTATTTATGGCTATCCTAATTAGTTTTTGGCTAAGTACTTGAATCTAAACTTTATTTGTAAGAACCAATGATCTAAGTCATATCTTTAACATTTCTTTTTCCTTGAATCAGAATTCAACATTCTTGAACTTGTTTATGATTCTAATTTACTTTATTTATTTATTTCAGGCTATTTTTTCCACTTGAGTCCTTTTAATTTAAGAAACAGGACTTATTAGTTCTCTTGGGATTTGACCTGGTCTTGCCACTACTACAAATTAGTGGAGTGAGCCAGTATTAATTTTGTAGGGCTTCGACAACCATGCTAGTTTCCCGCAGACAAAACATCCACCACCCTTGTCCTTTTTCTTTTTGAGATCTTGTCGTTCTTACAACGATTGTTGTTGCTTTTGTAACTTCTCTTATGGTTTTTTTGTTCCGATCACCGAGTTTTGACCTGTCAGAATTGGCACATGTTTCGAAAACATTAGATTTTATATTCTAGACTAGAAAGTGTAACAAACTTGCGCATTAAGCGGTTCTCCTCTTCTATGTTCAGGCTATTCACCAGTTGCTGCAGTGTGTAGTTTCGCCTTTCATGCTTCACCTTGTTTTGGAAATCTACCCAAGACTCTGGTAGTTTTTCAATTAGTGCATCGGACATGAAAATGTCGTTTACCTGAGTGCCTTCTGCCACCATATCTGCTACCAAGGTTTCATACTCATGGATCTGTTCAACGATTGGCCTAGAGTAAAACATTCTGAAATTTAGCTATCGCCCAATTGCATATTTTCTCCTTTCGGCATCATTAGTGGCATATTTTTTCTGTAACAAGTCCCAAACAGTTTTAGCGAACTTGTGTACAAAAAAATATGTCAAACAGCGAATGAGTCATCCATTGCAGTATGGCTGCTCATGCAGCCTTTTTATCTCGATCATATTTTGTACGAGCCTCATAGGAAACGACTGACAGTTTCATTGTTGAAGCTTTTGGATCAAGTGTAGCGTCCAGGACAGTTACATGGGATTCAATCGTTGAAGTTTGCGAAGGATTGAGTTTAGCAGTAACCTAGTATTTTGCAGGATCTTCTATGAGCACGTAACCGAGATCTTACGTCTCCAGGTGCATGATAATTTTTGGCAGACCATCTCCTGAAGTTCAAGTCAGTGAACGGTTGAGGCAAACCAGTGTCGAAATTAATGTGTTGCTGGCTTCTTACTCCATCGGCGTGACTTGTCTTTTTTGGTCTATTAACTGACTCTAATTTTATAATGTGATACATAAATTTGTTGTATTATGAATTTATTAGGTTTTTTTTTGTAAATTGTTTGGTATATTAATTGACTGTAATTTTATAGTCTGATACATAAATTTGTGGTATTATGAATGTATTAGGTATTTTGTTTGTAAATTGTTTGCATGTATAAATGTAGGCTTTAAATAGGTTTAAAGCTTATTTAAGACTCATTTTGAAGCCATTTTAAAGGCCTATATATTATATAGGCCTTTAAACACGCCATGCCAGCATATTTGTAGGCTCAGACTTGAGCCTAATACAAACCCTACATACAGGCCCGGGCTCAGGCCCTGGCCTTAAAATTTCATTGCAGGCCCATGCCTATTTATCTAAAGCCTAGCTTAGCCTGACCTATTTCTACCCCTAGTAGCAAGAGTTGAAGCCATAAGAATTTTTCTAGCCTATGCTACACACAAAGACTTCACCGTTTACCAAATGGATGTCAAAAGTGCGTTCTTAAATGGACTACTTGAAGAAGAAGTTTATGTTGAACAATACCCAGGTTTTGAGGTAGAAGGTGAAGGTGATAAAGTCTATGAACTAAAGAAGGCCAACATTGTATGGTTTAAAACAAGCCCCTAGAGCTTGGTATGATACCTTATCAATGTTCCTAATTAGTTGTGGATTCACCAAGGGCCTTGTTGATAAAACTCTTTTTAGAGTTCAAGTTTGTGAACATATTTTATTATAGTACAAATATATGTTGATGATATTATATTTGGAAGTACTAATATTTCTTTGTGTGAGACATTTTTAAAGCTTATGCAGAATAGGTTTGAGATGGGTATGATGGGCGAACTTAACTACTGCTTGGGCTTACAAGTCAAACAAATGAAAAAAGGAATTTTTATCAATCAAGCCAAGTACACATGAGATTTAATCAAGAAATTTGGACTTGACAGGAAATCATCAGTGAAAATTCCAATGAGTACATCATTGAGAATAGACAAGGATGAAAATGGAAAGGATGTCGACTAAACAAAGTATAGAGGAATGATTGATTTACTTCTATACCTCACTGCAAGTAGGTCGAACATATCTTATACTGTTGGAGTGTGTGCTAGATTTCAAGCAAATCCAAAAGAAAGTCACATCTCCGCAACAAAGAAGATTATAAGATACCTAAAATGCAAAACAAATGTGGGATTGTGGTATCCCAAAGGTAATGATTTTACACTAATGGGTTTTTCATATGCGGATTTTGTAGGTTGCAAAATTGAGTGAAAAATCACTTCCAGAATATGCCAATTCTTGGGGAGGAAGGCGTATTTCTTGGTTTAGTAAAAAAGCAAATTCGATAGCAACAAATACCGCCGAGGCCGAATATATTGTTGCAGGGAGCTGCTGTGCTCAAATTTTGTGGATGAAGCAACAATTAAAAGATTATGGAGTAATTTTTTAAAACATTAGTATTTATTGTGACAATACTAGTGCAATTGCAATTACTCACAATCCAGTACTTCATTCAAGAACCAAGCACATTGACATTCAACATCACTTCATAAGGGATCATGTTGAGAAAAAAGATCTGAAAATTGAATATATCCCTACAGAGAATCAATTAGCTGACATTCTCACAAAACCTCTGTGCGAAACAAGATTTGCAACATTAAGGCGTATGATGGGAATGATCGAATTGAGCTAAGTATCACTGAACCTTATTTCTCAATATTTCAAATTGATACTTGTGCTCAAATTGATTTATTTTACGTATTGTATGAGCTTATTTGGATTTAAAATTGTGTTATTTACATTGCAATATGTGTTCATTATTTGTTTTAATATTTGCATGTAAGGTTTTACGTGTGATTATTTGCCATGCAAATTAAATGTGTGTTTTTCGCTTTTATATGCTATGTGAATTTATGTTATTTTCCATGAATGATTTATTTTATAATTCATCAGTGTGTTTGCATAATTCCAATAGTATTATTTCTTTAGCATTTATTCGGATATATGCATATTACTTGCCAATGTGATTTATTTTTTAAGGAGTTATATTTCCTTAGGAATTTAATTTCCTTATTTGTGGGGATGCTGTTACAGATTAAGTTGATTCCTAATTACTCTTCTATTGCTATATATGTTTTACTCTGTGTATGCGCACACACACACACACACGCACGCACCCAAACGCGCGCGCGCGCGCGCACACACACACACATATATGTTTCCTTATTATTATATTAAAGAAAATTCAATTTCTGAAAGATGGGGATTTATTTGGTAAGACTAAATCTCCTCTCATGCCTAATCTCCTATTCTAATGATTTCACATCTCATCCCATATCTCCTCTCTGTGATCTACGTACCTAGAGCCTGTGAAAGACCAAGAGCATTAAATGCTTATGTCTTCTAATGATTACCAAAAACCCACTATCAGAAATTACCATTTATGAAAAGACTCCTTACGGAAAACCCCTTCACCTTCCTTTCAAAGAAGTCCTTTGATCATCTGTAACCAAGAAACTCTCTAGAAAAACTCGAAAATTTCAAAAACCTCTCTCCCTCTTTCAACGTTGACTTCACCAAGCTATCATCAGGAATGGCGCAAATCAAAAACTTAACAAGGCTAGCAAAACAAGTGCAAGCAGGAATGACTCTAAACCCCGAGTACTTCATGAAGGGCGCAATTGATAAGGAAGAAGCAAATAAAATTCTCAGAGCCCTAGAAGAACTGTGGTTTTCTCAAGTTCTGCACTTATCCTTACTCAGGAATAAATGAAGTTGATGTAGCTGAGTTCTATCTACATGCAACAAATTTCGAAGGGGAGATAATTCACTCCAAGGTGGTAGGAATTGATGTAGAACTTGTTGAACAAGACATTCGGGATTGCTACGATTTTCTTGAATTTGATTTAATGCCGGAGAATCACTCCTATAAGTTCATCCTTTTTGGAACCAAATATGTGAACTCAGCACTTCAAAAGTTTCAAACATGTCTGGGCTGAAGAAAATTTTGAAGTTTGAATATGACATGCTAATAGAAACAATATACAAATCTCTTGACTACAAGCTTGGAAGTCTGGATGATTTATCCTCCTCATCCTTAAAGTTCATGAATGGGATCATACAAAGAATTACCTTCAACTGGTCAAGATACATGTTTAACAAATTGTATGAACTTTTTGGAGCTACAAAACTGAAGGACGGACCATTGATTGCTGATCAATTCAAATAGAAAGTCGGCTATGGTCTAATGATCTATGAAATCCTAAGGAAGAAGGGAATAAAACTAAGAAAGCAAAAGAATGTTGGAGAATACAGAGTCCTCTTCAGGAGATTTGGTCCTGACTACGGGGAAAAGGGACGCCGTAGAAAATCTTCAGAAGGAGGTGACTCAACCAGTTCAAGAACTCCAAGGCCTCAAAGAAGGAGTATCACAGCAACATCATAGGCAAGTGAGTTATTAGCCTCAAGCAACTCCTTGCCCGGTGATCAAGAAGTCATTAGTATGACCATGGCTATCGTACCATTCAAAGCAGTGATTGAACACTCTATAGAAGATGTCTATCGACCAGAGATGCCGGAGATTCATGCGATAGAAGACACCACCCATGTGGAACTTGTGAGAGTTGAAGTGCAAGTGTCGAATGAATTGCAATAATGAAGAATTTCGAGCTAACCTCTGGCCGAAACAAGTGACGTGGAACCAGTTATGTTTGAATCCATTTCAAGCCGAGAAGGTCTTGAATTAATAGAGCAAACGAACCGTGTTAAAGCATGGAGAGAATGGAGGCTCGAAAAAATACACGTCTCATATTGTAAAAGCCTGCCCAGAGATGGAAGAAAGCGAGGCATTCACTCTAGAATGGTGCTGAATGGATTTGATCATAAAAGCCATTGACATTGAAAGAATCCAAAGCATCTACCAATTCAAGTTGCAAGAGAAGGCTGACAAAGGAAATGGAGTAGCACCTGCCATTGAAGAAAATGTTCCAACTCTCTACTCTGAAGTCTGGGAAAGGATAAATGAAGTAAACTTCCAAGTGGCTCTTGAAAGATCATTGGTAGAAATGCATCATAAATCTAGTGAGCAACCTTTAAATATTGCCAATGATTTTCTAGTGCTGTAGTGCCTCTTCTGTTTTGTCCGTATCTCTATATATGTCTTCAAGTCTTCTTAGGCTTTTTATAATTCAAAGAATTATTTGCCCGTTGTGAACATTCAAATTTAGAACGTTCACTTGATCTGATTGGTCATACCAATTTGATCTTGATGGCAATGCCTCTTCATTTAATGACCATACCGTTGATTTGATAACTTTGCCAATTTGATCTGATAAGATCTCCAATTTGATCTGCACATTTAATGCCTCTGGTAATTTTGAAAAATTACCTCTGCAAATTGCTCACTAAAGTCTTCAATTTCGGCTAGATTGATCCTTGAAACTTGCAGCCTCCAATTTTTGACTTTGTTGCTTTCACAGCTTGATATTATGGACTTTTTATCCTTCAGATCTTGATATTTTTGACTTTATTGCATTCTTGATTTGATCTTGGTAAGTTGATCTTTCAAAATATTTTCCGGGTGATTCTTGCTTGAGTATAAACGATGATCTTCATAAAATCACCATCTTCAAATTTCTTCTAGTTCATGGCTTCACGTACTGGACCTTGTAAATATATATATGGAACTTGAAAGATGACTAAGTGTAAGTTGCACTTAATGTTGCTCCATAACATTCTCTACTTAGCTCTTCACGCGTGTATAGAGGTAGTGATGATCACGCGCATAAAAGCCTTGCCAAGGTTCCTCTATGTTGACCTTGACTAGCTCTATAAGTTGCTCTATTGACCAAGTCTTGCTCCAAAAAGCTTAGCCGTGCCAACTAGCTCCCAAGCTTAGTCCAAGATAACTAAAATGTTGCTTATGTGATTCAAATGCCGGACCAATAGGTAATATGCTCAAGTTTATTTGTTCCCTCATTGCATTGTGTAGCGTATGGTGTAGAGATAGTGTAGTTCCTCCCTTGACCAAAATATTGACTTCTTCTTTTGGAGTTGGGCCGTGGCAAACTAGCTCCACTCCTTGGTCTTCAAGAGCTAAAATGTTCTCCATGGGATTTGAACTCATGCCTTCTAAGGCCTTCTAATATAGATAATTTGAGTCTTATCCATTGAATCACATATACTCATATGTATAGTAGAAGCAAACGAATTACAAGTCTCATGACATAATGGACTCTATAACACAATAATTCTAACCATTCTAATGTCATGAACTTGACTTCCGGGTCAACTCTCTACACTCTAGAAGTAATTTTATAACAATTTTATTCTTAGCAATTTCTCAACTCTCTACATCAAAACTATTACAATTTTATTCCTAACAATTTTACCCTTTTTGATGATGCCAAAACCTATACTCAATCATATTTGGCTTAGTCTAGAAATCAACTAATTTTATTTTTCAATTTTATTGCGACTAGTCATTACGTTGAGTGTACATAGAATTTTGACCTACGGCTTTGTAAATTTTGACTTATACGAAAGATTATGCATTGTTGGATTAATTCACTTAGAATTTTAATTTTTCTACCAATATGCATGCTACAATATTTAAGTCAAATTAAAAGCCATAACACACAAAACTAAACAAAGATAGATATATCATAATACGAACCATCATAGTAATTCGAATTATCACCATAATATGTCATGAACTTGGATCATTTTTAACACAAAAATAAGCTAGGAATAAGTTAGATACCCAACATGTCATTGATCTTCTTCCTTAGCTTGCCAAAGTCATTCTTGTCCTCCAAATGGTAGAATTTTTTATACACTCTACCAAGCTTGTAGCACTCCGTGGCTTCACATAGATCGTTCGCGGGAAACACCTTATGCAAATACCACCTTGCACACTCCTTTGGATTCCTTCCTTCTTGATTAAAGATATGATCATTTAACACACATAAATGATCTTCAGATAATTTGGACATCCTACCTTCTTGCTCTTGATCGGTTAGCGCGGGTGCAACAGGTTGACTTGCTTGCTTCGGGGCTGAAAAGGTAGAAAATACATTTCCTGAAGGGTTAGAAAAATTCTTGAAAGTTGGCTTCACTCCTTCCCCCTGTGCACGTTCCCCCTGTGTAGGTGCACTTGAACTTCAACCTCCAATGTGGCCAAATTGATTGACCACTCTTCCCCCTGTTTTGGCAGCATCTAAAATTTTTGGAAAATAATGTGCATCTCCCTTTTGTTGCACATGAATCTCACGGTCAAGGGAAAGACATTCTGCTTGTTTTCCTAAAATCTCCTTTAGATCCTTGGCCATCTCATGTAACATTGTGACTAAAGAGTCACAAATCCCGTAAACTGTAGCAATTTCCTCCCTTGTCTTTTGGATTTCCTCTCCTTGAGCATTGTCGAAATTTTCCATAATTTTCATCAATTTTTCCAATTGCTCCATTTGATGCTTGTACATCCCTTTCAAGATGGAGACCTCAGTCTTTTGAGCTTGTATGATTTCGGCCATTGAGGATTTGTGTTTTTTAAATGTTCACACTTAATTCGACTTGCAAGGCCGTAACTTCATCAAGCATGACCGGGTTTACTCTTGCAATCCTCTTTTCCATCTCCACAATCTTATCACTCAAGACTTGTATTTTATCATTTGTTGCCTTTGTAGAGCTTTCCATCCTTTCATTAAACTCTTCCATACCATCCTTAATTTGTTCAAAGTGTTGTTTTAGATCATTGCGTAGACTCTCCAAATTGTCATTTTGGGGGATGCTTGGACTTCCTACTTGAACACCAACTTCTTCCACAACATGCTCTACATGTTGCTCATCAAGTTGCACTATAGGTTCTTCCCTAACTACCTCCACGGGTAGCTCCACAAAATCTCTCAAGTTGTTTATTCCATGCTCTGTTTCAGCTTCAACATCAATATTCATGTCAAAATTTCCTTCTTCAACAATTTCCTCTTCATCTCCACGAATGAGACCCTCACTAGGTGTATTCAGTCCAACACTCTCAAGAACTTGACTAAGAGTAGTCTTTGGCTCATCTCCTACGGTTTGTGCTCCCTCACCATCACCTTCTTGAACTACAACCTCAAGGTTTGTTCCCCCTTGATTAGGTAGATTGAGATCAACAAAGTTTGCCCTCTTTGGTGCTTGGGAACCCCCTTCACCTTGGATCATTAACACCAACTCCCTTGGTTTCCTTTTCTTGTTGCGTTTGAGAACAAAGTTATCATAGTTGATGCTTTTGACAGGACCAAGTCTCACTCCCTTTCTCCTAAGGATTTCGCACACAAGAAGGTCGTACCCAACATGGCCTTTGGCATTCACGAATGTACACAATCTGTCAAAAATTGCTCTACTCCAGTCCACACTCATGCCATTGAACACGGCATACATGGCTCTAGCATACTTGACAGAAATTCTATCAATCCCTCCCAACAGATGATACACACATCTTTGAATAACATCCGACAACAACTCAAACTCCCATCTCAACTCTTTCTTGTACCCCGAAAAATTCGGCTCATCCTTTAACACATTCACACAAACCACTTTCCAAAACTCATTTTGATCAAAGACAACATCATCAACGAGCAAAGCATTCTCAGGAAAATAATACATACTTCTAATATCAAATGCAATTAATTCAACATGACTACCATTCACAGTAGAGAAAATCACCCCATTCTCGTGTGAGGCATGCTCGAAAAATTGGAAAGATGCATCGACAAAAGCTCATTGAAATTTGTAATTGCATACCTTGAGAAGATTGCTTTCTTCCATTCCCGTGAATAAAGCTTGAGCAAAATCCTTGTTTTTGGCGTTGTTGAAGAAATCTTTGTTGAAGTAGGTTTTAGTGTAACATGGAAGATTACCTCTTGAAGTTTTAACAATCCAAAATCAATCACCACTCCTAAGCTCAATCCCTCAAACCACCATCACCACCTTGGTCATCTTGAGCCAAGAAACCCCAAAGAAAACAATAAGAAGCTTATAGAAAGACTAGGAAATTGTAAGATGAAATGCAATCTAAATAGGGACTAGTACTTACCCATGCACAATAAGTCCTAAAAGAGTAATCTTGCTTGAAACCTTGCTAGGATGAAGAATGGTGTGTGTGTAGGGTTTTAGGAATGAAAGAGATGGTGAAATCTTTTTTGCAGGAGAAGAAAAGAGGCCAGGGAATTATTATAAAAGAGTTTTTATATGGATCCTCAAAATCATTACACACATAGTGCATATAATATTCAATCGTTATACCCTGCACCACGGTGCACATAGCAATGTGCACCACGTACGTAAAACGACGTCGTTTTGGTGTTAGTAGACGCGGACACGAATGACTCAGGGAATTCATTATCTATAATACACATAATCATTATCTATAATACACAGAACGTTTGCCTAGAATACACAGAATGTTTGCCCAGAATACACAGAATATTGACACAAAATACACAGATGTTAGTGGACGCGAATGACTCCAGGGAATTCATTATCTATAATACACATAATCATTATATAGAATACACAGAACGTTTGCCTAGAATACACAGAATGTTTGCCCATAATACACAGAATATTGACGCAAAATACACAGAACTCATCCTCCTAACATTCGAATGCACAAACACATCACAACTTGTGTTAATAACATGAATACACATAATATTTACACAAAATACATAGAATTCATCATCCTAAACATTCGAATGCACAAACACATCACAACATGTGTTACTAACATGAAATCACAACATGTGTTACTAACATGAATACACATAACGGTTGCCTATAATACACAGAACGATTGCCTAGAATACACAGAATGATTGCCTGGAATACACAGAATATTAACATAAATACAGAGACCGGTCGAAACGGGAAACGTGATTTCCAAAAAAAAACGGACGATTAGTTTACAATGCTCAAAACGACGTCGTTTAGGTACGTGGTGCACATTGCTATGTGCACCGTGGTGCACAGTATAATTTGCCTATAATATTATGGTGATTAAATATAATATGGGCCCACCCATAAGGGGTGGGCTGTCCAAATAAAATTAATTCAATTAATATAAGGCATGATCCTTCAAAGATTGGGCAATTTAAAAATTTAATTTACTATAAGGGATGAAAAAAACCCAAGTGGATATCCCTTACAAAATTAAATCAAAGAATTGGGCTTTCTTAACAATTCAATAAATTAGAATATGAAATATATTTCTATTTAAAGGAACCGGGCCCAATTAATACAATCAACCACACGGTAGGAAGAATTACCGGGGTTCAAGGCATGATTTAAATCCGGGGTATCACACTCTACCCCCCCCCCCCCTTAAAAGGAGCTTCGTCCCCGAAGCTCAAAGCTAATGAGAACAAGAATTAAATAGGTAGTACAAGGTAAAAGATTGGTCATTGAATAAAGGAAAGATTACCAAGCAAGAAATTCACCTAGAAAGGTTCTAGACTCTAAACTTAAGACTCCCAATACCCAAAACCATGCATACACATGCCAAACACTAAAGCTAACTTCCAAACCCAAAGATAAAGCAATAATATGAACGAGGAATCTATAACGCAAAACGAAAGTCAAATATCTACTCTGAGGTCCGTATAGCTAGCCTGGAAAACCACCACGAGATGAGCTACCTGGAGCCTAAAACGAACCAGGATTCAAGTACTCGGGCAGAACCTCTATGCCCAGCTTGGGCTCGATGAAGCCCAACCTCTGTAAACCACGATCTACCCTCAAATCAAACGAGGAGAATCTCGACTCAACCATACGATGTAGCTCCTGAATCTGAAGAAGCACAGGATCAACTGGTTGTGCGTGAGGCATGGGATCGTGCTGCTCATTTCTCCGGTGCTCTCGATCGATCTCGTCCTCCGACTCCAAGCCCTCAGATTCCTCCTCGGAATCATCTTCCAACTGTAACACCCCTAAACTTTCACGCTGAGATAGGCAAGAAACTTAATGTAAAAGCTAGCAAATCTCAAAACCAAGATATATTTAAGCGGAAGCAATACTAATACTCAGAGGGTGTCACGCCACATCTAGGTAATTCAACACCTAGATACTAAGGCAAAATCTACAATCTAATTCATCAATCCTTAAAAGTAACATAAGCTGTATAAGTCAATACATAACCAGAGTCTAAGGCGCGCAGGCCTGAAATTGTCTAAATAAATCCAACAAACCACTAAGCTACTCATAAGGCGAAGTAGATCTATCGCTAGCGCTCTCACGGCTCAATCTACTCCATACCTGGAAAACAGTTAGAAATATTAGCTAAGGAATGCTAAGTAATCAACCACTCACACTCGTGAGAAATACAATAGTATACAATGGGTTGTAAATATATTTACACACGCGTATAGAATATACACGACAACGAAACTGTTCTTTAATTAAAAACCAGATGACTTAACAACAACAGGCTGAATGAATCACCAACCAAAGACACTTCCAAGTGAATCCAATACCAAGGAACGAATCCATAGTACAACAGTTCTATAATAAGATACTCAACCAAGGCATAAGTTCAACAGAATAACCACAAGTGATACCAACTAATTAAGCACAATCTCCCATCACTCCCTTAGAGTGATCCCAAACCAAGGTACATAGGATAAAACCCAAACCACAATCACCAAACCATTACCACCAAACCATATTACCAATACCACGCCACAGAGGCAAACAATGCCCAATCACAGAGGCGTACGTAAAAGCCCGTTACCACAGAGACACACGGTGCCCAACCACAGAGGCATAAAGCCCATTACCGCAGAGGCACAAAGCCCAACCACACAGACGCATACCAACCCAAACAACACAGAGGCATGCAAACCCAACCAACATAAAGACATACCAACCCAAACAACACAGAGGCATGCAAGCCCAACCAACACAGAGGCATACCAACCCAACTAACACAAAGGCACTCCAGCCCAAGCAACTCCTCTCATAATAACGGCCACCCATAAAGCATTAGCTCAACTAACCACTCTCAAAGGGTACACAATACTCAAGAAGTCAAAGAATTACTCATAAGGACTCAAGGTGGCAATACATCAAACACATGTACCATTCCAAAGGAATTACTCATACTCACAGTACTCAGATTCAGAACATGCATACAGGACATGCTCAGAACAATAGCCAAGAAATTAACCAACAATACTAGCTCAGTAATCCAAGCTAAATGACCAACGATCATGAATAAATACTCAACAATCAAGGTAGGATACTCAATAACATACTCAGAACATATTCCAGAATTAGAGGTGAAACAACAGAATCAATAGACCACAAAACAATCACTGGAACAGAACCAGGAAGTGAACTGAAGGAACAAGTGGGTGGAACACACCAGACCGCCACACCTAACCGCTCCAACTAACGGACCAAGCCGGCAGAGCCTAGCGGCCCGACGCACCCTTTCGCATGAAGAGGCAGAACGCTCTAGCGGAGCTTCTGTAACACCCCGGCTCGGCTATACCGTACATCCGGAGTAGTTACCGCCACACCTAGACTAAACCCAGCCAAGACCAGACAGAGTTCACTCTAGGTGCACAGGCTAACAAGAAAACTATTTCACATCATCATCATCATTACCCAACATATCTTCATACACATATATATAGGTGAGCAAAGGGGGTAGCTACACTAACTACCAGAATATATACAAGAGTTTAAATACAACTTACTAGCCAGCTAAGTTCATCATGGCTACAAAAGATACATGTACACAAAAAAAAAAGGTTCCTCCCATAACCTTTCTAATCAGTCATCCTCTCCTAAGGGGCGGTACTCCGGTTCGGAGTACGTCCCCCATACAAGATGCCAGTTGCCCGCAACCCAGGTGAGATGATCCAGGAAGTAACTAGGAGTGTACATCATGGACCACTCGTCCCAACGTTCCGAAGGAGCGAGATTCCACGGACAGGGATAAAAGACAACAAATTCTAAGGGATCACTCCCTTCCAACACCTCTACCGGAAAAGACCCAAACCTAGACCTGGCCCCATCCAGAAAATTTGGCTGGCTACTGCGAACCGGGATACGAGAGGGTGTAGTTGGGTAAGTCGGAGGAGGACTGTACGGTGGGGAAGGAATAGCAGGAACATAAGCCGGAGCTGGAGAGTCAGGAGCGAATCCAGGAGCATACGGGTCGACATCAACTAAGTACTGTACATAATCATCATGATCGTAGATAGGGAACTCCAACTCGGAAGGATCCGAGTCAGGTGGGCTACACGAGCCTACACTAGACATCTGTTAAGAACACAACGAAGTGTAGTTAGCACGACGGCTAAGTAAGGAAATCCATTTGTCACTTAAAAGTAGACAAAGGTTTGAAAACATAGATAATCTAAAAGCTTTATAAAGTTTTACCGTGATTTGAAAATCTACCTGCAACCAAACGATTTATGGATAGCATAATAGCGTATAAACGTTAAATCATATAAAGCTTTTCTCAAATAAGAATGAAGTCATAACTTGCCACTCAAAATAATTTTCATGCCCTTTTCAGACAAGTTTGCAAAATTTCACATTTCCAGGAATTTCATCATTTGCAAATAGAACCGCAGCTCTAATATTTATAATAATCTGAACCGCAGCTCAGAGTAACAATAATTTTCATACTGCATATAGAACCGCAGCTCTATAATAATCTGAACCGCAGCCCAGAATAACAATAATTTTCATACTCAAAAATTTTCCACTTAGTTTCTCCTGAGTAAGCACTTTGAACATTTCTCAATTCTCCTTCTCAAACCTTGGGCAGTGGCATTTCCCTGCCTTCCCGTCGGTCTCCTTATCCCAACCTAGGGCCATGGCACTCCAGCCCTCCCATAGGTCCAACCTTATTCCAACCCCGGGCCGTGGCGTTTAAGCCTTCCCGAAGGTCCCCACCTTATTCCAGAAACTAAGGGTTTGAAAACATTTTTCTTTTTCTTTCCTGGAATCAAATAGTATTTTCAAAATAATTTATTTCATCCAAATATGGTTGTGACATCCCAAAATTTCGTCACTAGTTTTGTTACAAAAAAAATATTTTTGTCAAAATTGATTTTGACAGTTTCTGTCCAGAAATTACAGTTTTGCGCAGTCCGAAAGATTGAGCCGGTAAAAATAGTTCCCGAACTCTTTTTCACTTGAAATTTTTATGGTAGAACCCTAACTCATATTACTTGATGTTCATAAAAAGTTTTGGTCACCTAGGTTCACGAATTTACACAGAAAATTCCATTTTTGACCTTGGCAGTGTGCTGTCCAGCATTTTTCCTTCTCTATACCAGTTTTGGGAAAAATTCCGAAAACCATACTTATACTACTCCAAAAATTATGAAAGTTTATATGCGGCTTCTACACTTATAGAAATACATGTATAAAAAAAATTGGACCAAAATAATTTACCGATTTTTCCCAGAAATTCACGGAAGTTACTGACAGAAATCTGTCCTGATTTCCTTTCTCTATTTCCACAAGTATAAGCTTATATAGACATAAATACAACATATACAAGCATATCCAAGCTATGAACTTGTATACGAAAATATTCCCAAAGCTCCAAAAACACCATATTTCAACCAAATAATCAATTATCTAATTTCAAGTGACTAAACCAACTTAAGGGAATTCCTTACCTCACAAGTGTGTAATATCACCGTAAAAGTAGTCTTGAACCTTTATCCCCAAGTTTCACCGAAAAACCCTAGGTAGAATACACCACCACAACAACATATTTAAGAAATCTTTACCTACAATCAAGTTCTAGGGAAGAAGTCAAGACTTTTTAACCGAATAAAACCGCAAACTTACCGAATAGTTGAAGACTTGTGTGGAGATTGGCTATGGAAGCTTGAAGTGAGGAAGAAGAGGATGAAGAAGATGAAAGCTCACACTCTCTCCCTCTCTTGGTATTTCGGCCAAGGAAAGACCAAAAGGACAAGGGGAATAAACATGTTTTAGACACTTAGTACTTTGAGGGGAATGTTTGCATGGAAGAATTAAAATAGAATAAAATAATGGTGTATTTTTAAACTTATCAGTTGGGGTCCAAACAGATAAAGTTTCGGTAGAAAATAATCTGGATAGAATAATTCTCGAAACCAAAAATTTATTCCAGACTAACCCTCAAAATTGGGCTAGGTTCGGTACACCGCGAAATTTTAGCGATGTACGATCAAAATAAATTTTCGCTGCTATGGGCTGATTTAATTGAATAGGAAGTTCAAGAATAATAATATGGTGTCTAATAATCCATTTCCTAGGATAATCGGGTCCGAATACCAGCTCCTAAAATTTTACGGTTCGTGACCGGCACGAACGATCGCAACTTAATAACAACTATACTTCCTTAAAAAAAAATTCTCTTGAAGCCTCGAGGGACTATTTCATGAATGTCATAGCTTAAGGAAATATTTTTCTGAACCTCAAACTTATCGAAATAGACGAGGGGTTACAGTCTACCCTCCTTAAAAAGAGTTTCGTCCCCGAAACTTCCTTCTTATACTCCACGGTCTCAAATAGATTACTGCTTACCTTCGCTTACACATAATAAAATCTTAGTATGCCTAATCTTAGTACACAAATTTATTTAAGCATATAGCAAGTAAATCGATCCTACACACCTGAGCCAAATAACTCTGGATAACGTTCCATCATAACGCTTTCCAACTCCCACGTGGCTTCCTCCGAGCTATGATTCGACCATTGGACTTTGACCATTTTAACTGATTTCCTTCTTGTATCTCGGGTCTTAGAGTCTAAGATTCGAATTGGCCTTTCTTCGTATTCCAACGAATCATCCATCACCAATTCCTCAGGTTCCAATACATGGGATGCATCAGGCACATACCGCTTAAGTTGAGAAACATGAAATACATTATGCACCCGGTCAAGCTCAATTGGTAGGGCCAGTCGGTAGGCTAAATTTCCTATCCTTTCCAAGATTTCATAGGGTCCTATATAGCGAGGACTCAACTTTCCTTTCTTTCCAAATCTCTTGACCCCTTTAGTTGGTGAGATTTTCAATAGCACCTTCTCTCCAACTTGATGTTCGGTGAATTGTCGTTTCAAATCGGCATAGGACTTTTGACGATCCTGTGCAATTTTCATCCTTTCTCGAATCACCTTGATTGCCTCTGTAGTCTTTTGTAGGTACTGAGGTCCAAGTATAACAACGTCGCTCTTGTCATTCCAACATAGAGGACTTCGACATTTTCGCCCATACAGCGCTTCATAAGGAGCCATTCCTATACTTGCATGATAGCTGTTTTTATAGGAAAATTCGATTAAATCCAACTGCTCATCCCATGAACCTTGGAAATCAAGCACACAACCTCTGAGCATATCTTCCAATGTCTGTATCGTTCGCTCCGTTTGGCCATCAGTGGCAGGGTGAAAAGCTGTACTTAATTTGAGCTGAGTGCCCATCATCATCTGCAACGCTTCCCAGAAACGTGATAGAAATCGTGAATCTCGGTCTGAAACGATATCTTGCGCTACTCCGTGATATTTAACCACGTGTTTAATATAGGCTCTTGCCAACCTTTCCATGGACCATGTCTTGTTCATTGGAATGAACCTCGCTGTCTTAGTTAGTCGATCGACAATAACCCACACCTGATCGTTTCCAGACTTGGTTCTAGGCAATCCTCCCACGAAATCCATCGAGATTGAGTCCCATTTCCACTGCGGAATTTCTAATGGCTGCAATAATCCCTTTGGTTTACTTCTTTCTGCCTTGACCTTTTGACAGTTCAAGCATTTAGCCACAAATTCAGCTACATCCTTCTTCATGCCCGACCACCAGAAATTTTGTTTTAAGTCCTTATACAGTTTATCCCCACCAGGATGAACTGAATAGGGTGTATAATGACCTTCCTTCATTAATTGTTCCATTATCTCCTTACACCCTTTTGGTATTATCCACCTACCTTGGAATCTTACACTCCCAAGCATATCCAAGCTATGAACTTGTATACGAAAATATTCCCAAAGCTCCAAAAACACCATATTTCAACCAAATAATCAATTATCTAATTTCAAGTGACTAAACCAACTTAAGGGAATTCCTTACCTCACAAGTGTGTAATATCACCGTAAAAGTAGTCTTGAACCTTTATCCCCAAGTTTCACCGAAAAACCCTAGGTAGAATACACCACCATAACAACATATTTAAGAAATCTTTACCTACAATCAAGTTCTAGGGAAGAAGTCAAGACTTTTTAACCGAATAAAACCGCAAACTTACCGAATAGTTGAAGACTTGTGTGGAGATTGGCTATGGAAGCTTGAAGTGAGGAAGAAGAGGATGAAGAAGATGAAAGCTCACACTCTCTCCCTCTCTTGGTATTTCGGCCAAGGAAAGACCAAAAGGACAAGGGGAATAAACATGTTTTAGACACTTAGTACTTTGAGGGGAATGTTTGCATGGAAGAATTAAAATAGAATAAAATAATGGTGTATTTTTAAACTTATCAGTTGGGGTCCAAACAGATAAAGTTTCGGTAGAAAATAATCTGGATAGAATAATTCTCGAAACCAAAAATTTATTCCAGACTAACCCTCAAAATTGGGCTAGGTTCGGTACACCGCGAAATTTTAGCGATGTACGATCAAAATAAATTTTCGCTGCTATGGGCTGATTTAATTGAATAGGAAGTTCAAGAATAATAATATGGTGTCTAATAATCCATTTCCTAGGATAATCGGGTCCGAATACCAGCTCCTAAAATTTTACGGTTCGTGACCGGCACGAACGATCGCAACTTAATAACAACTATACTTCCTTAAAAAAAAAATTCTCTTGAAGCCTCGAGGGACTATTTCATGAATGTCATAGCTTAAGGAAATATTTTTCTGAACCTCAAACTTATCGAAATAGACGAGGGGTTACAGTCTACCNTTTCTGAACCTCAAACTTATCGAAATAGACGAGGGGTTACAGCTTCACCCTCCGCCACCCCACACCACTAGTACACATGCGGGACCCCAGGCAGGACACATTATACCGCCCAAACGCACCGCAAGTGCACCCCAATACTCTGATTCCCAAACTTAGAACAGAATACACGATAGCTCAATCTAGTATACAGAATATGATTAGATTACACATCTCAGAGGCCAAATAATACATGGAATGCATAACAATAAATACTCATACGCATCAAGATAGAATGACAATGAACACAAGTCCAAAGATCCACAATATAGGTTCAACGATCCAACAAATCAAAGGCTAAACCCAAAGATATTTCACAAGATTCCACAACACCAAATCATATACATATACTCAAGAGTGAAAGTAGGTTTTAGTGTAACATGGAAGATTACCTCTTGAAGTTTTAACAATCCAAAATCAATCACCACTCCTAAGCTCAGTCCCTCAAACCACCATCACCACCTTGGTCATCTTGACCCAAGAAACCCCAAAGAAAACAATAAGAAGCTTATAGAAAAACTAGGAAATTGTAAGATGAAATGCAATCTAAATAGGGACTAGTACTTACCCAGGCACAATAAATCCTAAAAGAGTAATCTTGCTTGAAACCTTGCTAAGATGAAGAATGGTGTGTGTGTAGGGTTTTAGGAATGAAAGAGATAGTGAAATCCTTTTTGCAGGAGAAGGAAAGATGCTAGGGAATTATTATAAGAGAGCTTTTATATGGATCCTCAAAATCATTATATACATAGTGTATATAATATTAGGGTGATTAAATATACTATGGGCTCACCCATAAGGGATGGGCTATCCAAATAAAATTAATTCAATTAATATAAGGCATGATCCTTCAAAGATTGGGTCATTTAAATATTTAATTTACTATAAGGGATGAAAAAGACCCAAGTGGAAATCCCTTACAAAATTAAATCAAGGAATTGGGCTTTCTTAACAATTCAACAAATCAGAATATGAAATAGATTTCTATGTAAAGGAACCGAGCCCAATTAATACAATCAACCACACGATAGGAAGAATTATTGGGGTTAAAGGCATGATTTAAATTCGAGGTATCACATTATGGTCAAGTTCTGATTCCGACAAGGCAAGATGGGTTCTGGTACGAGAAAAGATGAGACTCGTGGTCGCCGCTCAAGTGAGCTCCCTCTCACTACGGCTCCCGTGTCTCCCTCGTCGTCCACCCCTTTGCTTTGCCGTAGGTTCAATAAATTTACAGTGATGTGGTTGTGTTGCAATTACCATGACAACTACCAAGAACTTTCTTCAATTACCAGGAATTACAATTAATTTAATTTAATTTTGTTCTTTGTTATACCACAAACTCATTGACATTTGTTCTTCTTGCTGGAATCTTTATTCCACCACCAGGTGAGAGAATCAACATCGTACCAAACTCCAGCCAACAGGCAGCAGGTGAACGAAGAAGAAGAAATGAGGTGAAATGACTGATTTTCCCTCATGATTAAATAATTACAAATGGTTTATATTTTTCCGACGATATTTAGCTGGTGATGTGGCCGGGAAGACCAAATGTGTTAAAAATTGCATAGTTACGGGACTAAATTGTTAGTTTTTAAAGTCAAGTACTGAAATTAATAAGACCTCTATAGTCATAGGACCAAATATATAATTTTCTCTTTTTTTAAATAATATATTTATAGTTAATTTGCAATAATTAATTAATGTCGTGTCTATTTTTATTTATTACTGCTATAAGTAGTTTTTAATAATTTTGTTAATTTTGGTTTTTTTTTATTAAATTAAGTTTGTTATTAAAATTTGTCAGTCCAATAATCATTTCTTCTTCTTCTTATTATTATTATTATTATTATTATTATTATTATTTACCTTCTGCTAGTCAATCACCGAGTCTAAGACCATCTCCAACCCAACACCAAAACAGAAAAAAAAATGGTGTGAAAGCCTTCAATCAACACGGTAAAACACCAAACTTTTGGTGCAATGTGAACAGTGCAGCACCATATTTGGTGCTGCACTGCTCATCTGCACCATTTTTGGTGTAGACATTTACTTCTCATTTTGCCCATCTTTTGTTCTTTATCCTTTTTTATAATTACTTTTGTATCCTTTTTGTTTTTTTTATATATTTCCACATTTTGTTTAAATATTTAAACAAAAGTTGTATATTATTAAAAACAAATTATATCATTTGAAAGATCTCATTACCACGATTAAAACAAGACTAATATTGAATATAATTTAATTGAAAAAAATTACATAAAACATAATTAAATTTTAATTAATTAAATACAACTATATGTTAAACAATAAAAGTATAAATATAAATTTTTTATAAGAATATAAATTATTTTAGTGTACGAATAAAATTTGGTGTAGAATTTGGTGTAAATGGGTTGGAGATGAAAAAAATTTAGTGTTTTGGTTGGACATGGTCTAACGAACGGAAAAGAGGATTCAAGAGCTTTAATCAGCTACGCCGTGCAATTTTTTGGGACAAAGCTCGGAGAAACAATTGGCCTGAACAGTATAAAAAGAAGAAAATAATGTAGAAGAGATCATCAATTTTTCCCCAGATCAATTCCGGCGGCGAGAGGCGATCACTGGCAACTTGAATTCCGGCGATGACGGAATTTACTTTCTTCATCGATCAATTCTAGCGGCGTGGTAGATTCATCCGACGGCAATTTCTCCCTGGGCAGCGAAATCGACTTTCTAGTGGCGTTATTTGTTGTCGGCAGCTTCTTCGTTAAAACAGATTAATCCCAAGCAGTAGCTATTTCTAGCAGCTTAACAGTGTTTCGTACTTCATATTAGGTTAGGAAAATTAAATTTGATAGCAAATTCTCTCAATTTGAGTTCTCCTTTTTGTAGCAGCAAATTAATTAGCCAATATTTCACATTGTTGTTAATTTTGCTTTGGAAATCAGTCTGAGATACGTACGTAGCTTTGTGATTAATTGCTGCAACTTTCATGATGCCCTGTTAGTTTAATTTGCCAGGAACATAGACTATTTACTATGAATATTTTGTATTAAGTGGCTTAATGTTGCCAACAAATTAAGTTTTATCCTAAGTTTTGCATCGTGATTAATTGTGTTGAATATGGCCAATTCTAATATTAATTAGTCGTTTTTAGGGAATAATTGAGTAGACACCATACCTATTATAATTTCATGCTCGGTAGGATAAAAAGATAGACAATTTGATTGTCTTATCTAATTGTTTATTTGGTTCACAACCCGTGTTTTCTATAAGTTCTTCTTTGTTTAATGGATTTTAACTGTTCGAATAAGTATCTTAAGTACATGAAAAGTTAGAATACGTGACTTACCCTGGATGCCATACGAAGTAGTCATATAATAGTAAGAACGAACCCTTAATTGGTTGGCAAAGTTAGACTAAAATGCAGAATTAGTAGTGGTATTGATTCATGTTCCTAGGCTTCTTCATATTTGATTGTTATTTAATTATCTGGTCTATGGTAGTTTATTTCTTAGCTTCCTGAGTTCTGATTCAACTATTTTACATTTGAGTTGTTCCTTCGCTTTGATATTTGCAAACTATCACTACAACTTATTCATGCACTTGCGAGGACATTATATAAAATTGTCCATCAAACGATTAGTGTAGGTTTGGTGATCAAAGCATTATATCGTGGAAATTCATTGTATCTTGTAACCAATGAGTGGTGGATATAGTGGATTCCTCCTGGAGATAGGAGAAAGTGGAGTAGAAGGATTACGTACACCTCCGAACCACTATAAATTTCTTGTGTCCTTTATTGCTTTTATTTATTTATGCATGCATGATCCACACGTGAAGCACACACTACACATTATTATTCCGCTACGTACAAGGCACTAACAAACTGCTAAGTGTCTTGGCTTTTAATTTGGCTTAGCAATTCGAATTGGAGAAAAGTCTATTCACCTCCACCCCCTCTAAACTTTTCCTTATCTCTTTTGAGACCAACAGTCCGGAAGGATTTAGTAGACAAAGTGTTTAATAAAATGCCTCAACCGAATGAGGAGATGGGAGTCCAAGTGTAATGCCACTTGGTGTTTGTGCCTTGAAATACCTTAAGTCTAGACATGATTGCATTGGATTGAATCCACCTTAACCTAAAGCATGCATCATTCTAGTGATTAAATCCAACTCCTCACTTTCATTGCATTGTTACTTGATTTCATTTGCTTTCTTGTTTCTTTAAATTTTCTCTCTTTCAAATGTTTTCCCTTGCTTCCTTGCACCTAGCTATCTCTTGTTGAGTTCTACATTAGAAAGCATTGCATTCGATTGACTCCAATTTGTCATCCTTAGAGAACGACACTTGGGGATTCCATCTCTATTTACACTTATCTACCACCACTAAACTACAATTCATCAATGATGTTCTGTAGGCCTATAGAACGTGTTACAAGACTCCAATAAGAATGTCCTCTTATAGGTTGGTGTTTGGGAAAATGTGTTATTTACCTGTGGAGCTTAAGCATCGTGCTTATTGGGCAATTATGCAATTCAATATGAATGTCAAGCTTGTTGGGGAAACTAGGGGATACCAACTTTAAGAGTTGGGGGAATTTCATTTGAGAGGCTTATGAGAATGCTCGGATATACAAGGAGAAAACAAAGTTTCTTCATGATAAACACCTCCTTTGCAATCACTTAGAAGTGGGTCAAAAGGTTCTTTTGTTTGACTCCAGATTGAAGTTCATGCTAGGCAAGTTAAAATCAAGGTGGATAAAACCTTATGAGGTTGTTAATGTTTTCTCCAATGGGGTGTTTGAGATTCAAAATTTGAAAACTAACCAAGTTCTCAAGGTGAATGGACATAGGTTGAAACCTTTCTTTAAGAATTTTACACCATCAACTATAGAAGAGATTTGCTTAGTTAATCCCATTTATGCATGAGTGAAGAGGGTTGTGTCTACCCAAAGACGTTAAAGAAAGGCGCTTGTTGGGAGGCAACCCAAATTAGTTGTTTTGTTTTTAATTTTTATGGTTTCTGTATGATCATTGTAAAAAATAGTGATAAGATTCACAGGTAAAAATGTTGTTTGATAGGTGCCAAAAGTACCTATGTCTAGGGTCTATTGAGGGGTTGTTTAACATCGACTAATGTCTTTGTGTGAAACGATTTGTGGTATTTATGCTTTGATGTGCTAACACTTGTGAGAATGCTATCTTTAGAATGTTTTTTGAAAGGAATCTAATAGGTTCGGGATCACGAAGAGGTCACGAGACGAGGCAAAGGATCAATTGGAAGATGGACCGACCGTGGCACACTAAAGCCCGCGGGCCTTGGCGAGAGCCCGTCAAATTTTAAAAATTTTAAATTTAAATAAAAATTAATATAAAAAAATAATAAGTATATAATAAAATAATTTAGATAGTTTAAACATATATTAATGAATCTGTAATTTTTTAAACACAATAATAACACATAAATAATCAAATACGGAGTACATAATGTATTAATCCATAAGTAAATAACAAATCATTTATACAATATACTAAATGTTTTTGAACTTCATTATATATATATATATATATATATATATATATATATATATATATATATATATATATTAGTGTAGCATTTTTATTTTAATAAATTTTTAAATTATACAATTGGCGAGCCCCCACCAGCCCGCCAAGCCCACCCCGCCAAAACCCGCGAGTTAGGTGGGGGCGGGCTAAAAGGTCCGCCAAAATACTGGCCCAAAATATCAAAACCCTTCCCGCCCTTTTCGCGGGGCGGGATGGGCTAACTCGGCGAGTTAAACCCGTTTTGACGGCTCTAGTTGTGAGTATGATCATGCTTGATCCTGATGAATTGAGGGCCCCGATTGCACCAAGAGTTAGAGGTCACACACTTGGCGAGATATCGCAAGTGTGTGAGAGCCTAGATGCTCACAACTCCCGCCCTCTATTTGGGAGGATGAGGTCCAGAGGAAACTTGTAGACAAGATGTTTGATGAAATTCCCCAACCGAATAAGGATTGGGAATCCGAGTGTGACGCCACTCGGTATGGTGCGTATAGTATCCTTAGGTAGACCAATTGTCATTTTTGACTTCTACCATAGCCCGTAGAGTGCAAGAGTCGAGGGACCCTAATCCAATCCGTTTACCTTACGCGTGTTTTAGTTGAATTGAATCTCTTCCCGGACCAATGCCTTGTGAATTCTTTACTCTCAAATTGTCTTAGTAGTTAAAGGTAGCTTGTGTAAACTCTCCAATTTTCCATCCTTCGAGAACAAGACACTCAGGAATTTCATCTCCGTTTTATAACCTTCCACACCACCGCAAAAACTAAAATTTCATTGTTTTGCTAAGGATTCAGATTTTAGATCGCACTTGTGTAATAATCAGTTCTTTAAGCACCAAGAAAGTGGATTCTTAAGAATCCAAGCAGCATAATTATATATGGTTTATGAATACAATAATAGCCAAATTCACTAACAAACAAATTAAATAAACACAAAGATCACAATAATGAAAACAAATGAGACTGGATTAGGGGTAACCACCTTCTAAGTGCTAGAGAAAATTTGACAATAAGGGAGAAATGCTCATCTTGAAGATTCATTCTCAATACGCTAAATAATTCAGGACCTTTCAGCCTAGAATTAGAGTAAGGATTAACATGTCCACATTTTCCCTCCTTTCAAAGGTGAAAATGGGGTCGTAAAGAGGGATGGCTTGAGTCCCTCACCCAACTCTCATTGGTGCGATTTACTCTCCAAAAATAAGTCAGCCCTTGTTGCACATCAAGGATCAACAAGATCACAAACACACTTCTTCACAACAATGAACCCTAGAAATGAGTTTTCCACCTTTATGAAGTATTCACATATATAAACACTTGGATGGGGATAAATCCCATATCCAAACCCCTAAACCTACAACTCACAATTGTAAAGCATTAACACACAAATTGAGCACATACTCAATGGCAAATATAACATAAATCAAATAAGATAAGTTAAAGAAAACTTCTCTATTGTAGATTCCATGTTGAAGTGGTGAGACTCCACCCAAATCCATGATTTTAGAATAAAATAGAACAACTTCAAGAAAATAGAACAAAACCTAAACCAAACATATCTAGAAATTTTAGAGAGAATTCTTGCATACTGTTGTTGCCTGCTCTCTAATATGGAAAAAGAGCAATTTATATCGTTGTTTTAGGGTTCCGCGCACTAGTCTAAGAATGTATTCACCTATCTCTTTTCTATCCCTCAATTTCCCTTTTCATGTTGGGAAGGGGATTAAAATAAACCTCACAAGGCTATTCTTTTGCTTTATGCCACCTTTGTTCACCTTTTTCGACCCATCAACCATTTAAAACACAAACTAAAAGACTTGTACATGCTCGAGTCAGACAAAGTAAATGTCATTTTGGTTCAAAGAGAGCTAGCTAAAGGTTGTACATGAAAGAATCAAGGCTAGACTCAACTTGGTTACACCTAAATGGTAAATAATGGGTGAAGTAAAGGTGTAACTAATTGTTTTAATTATTCCAGAATCTCATGTGTGAGGGTGTGAATAAAGTGCGGTTCTAAGCTCTCAAATTGGTTAAGTGCCAACTTCCTAAAAGTTTTTAAGGGAAAAGGGAAGTTCTATATAAACTCAATCACATGGATAGATAAAAGATAAAATAAAATTCTAGAGATGCTAAGATTGGACACAAGTATATATAGAAATTGTCAAAGTAAAATATTTAAATAAAAATTTGTTGAGCACAAATTTGACAGGAACAAATAGACCATCCCCCACACTTAAAATGTTGCATCGTCCTTGATGCAAAGAAAATTACAAATAGCTAGGGGACAAGGGTAAAATAGTTCAGCAAAATAAAACTGACAAGAAGTAATAAAGTTAAAAAGAAAAAGAAGAGAAAAATGAACTCTCCTAACGAATCTCGCTCAACATCATTAGTGAGAGCGGTATAGCAATTTTAGAAATGTACCATCAAACAAAAAACATCTAGCTGAGCACACTGCAAGCTTAGAATATATGTATTCAATGCAGCAAAAGCACAAGGAAAATATATGCGAATGAGAGAGACACTAAACGGGAGTAAGCAAATAGAAATAGTAAAATTCTACCAAAAGATAAAATATAAAAGATTAGAAAAGCAAGCAAAGCAAGAAAAATCAATAGTATGGAAAGCGGTGAAAATAAGAGTTGTCCAGAAATATCCCCAAATGTCTAAGGTGCAGTCAAACATCATAATTTGTTGGATCAGAAACTGCGAGAGCCAGGATCACCGTACTAATACGGTCCCCTACGAGGGTAGAAATGCTCACGTTCTCGAGCTGGTATGTTGCTCAGGTGGGAAGAAACTGCGGCCATCCACTACTAATGTTTGTATATTTGCAAGTCCTTCAATCAACTGACTTATCGCAGCACGTAGTTCCTGTTGTTCTGCCTGCATAGTATCCAGTCGTTTCTTAAAATGAGAAAGCTCTTCCTCAATTGGATTAGCACCAGAATCCACCTCCTCATCAGTGTTTGCATACTTAATTCTTGACATCCTTGGGCGTTTACCATTTTTCCATGGCAATGATCTCTTCAAAGTATTCCCAACTGCAATAGCAGTAAGCATTCTGAATGAACCAGCAATGAGACTCTCCAATGGTATTTGATACCCGTAGTTTCGAACTATTTTTGTGATGAATGGCCCAACAAAAATTGAAGGGACCTTCATATGGAACTGACTACGGAAGAGATGTGCCACCACAACTCCCATGTGAATTGGGACTTGTTTGATGATCCCATATAGGCAAAGATAATCCATTGTAGACACCTTACTTCCTGACTTCCTACCACAAATGGAGCGTGAAAGAACATATTGGATCACTTTATACTCCTCCTTTGTGAAGGTAACAGTGCTATTGTGAGCAGCTTGAGAGGGTTTCAGAGATCCTTGAGCAATTGCTATTTCATCCTTGAACTCTTTCTCATTTCTAAGGAAAGTGAGCCTCTCAACTTTGGCTTCTTGATCTTGTGGGTAACCCTGGAATTCATCAAAGTTCAAGAGTCTACTGAGCTCATCCATTGTGAAATTCATGTTCTGGTGCCCTAGTCTGAAGGATATGGCTTGTGCACTTGGGTCATTGTAAAGTTCGTGCACCTTCAATGTGGCCATCACCTCATGTACCAAATCAATGTGGATATCTTCTTTGAAATCAAATAACAGATGCCTCCATTCTGGGCTTACAATTAAGTTATCCACTGCCTTATCCAACCCAAAAGGCTTAAGGGCCTCCAAGTCAATCAGCAACAGAGGTAAGATGGGTTTCTTTTGGAACTGAAGGTATCTCTTAGCAAAATTATTCTCAGTAGAATTCAGTTCGCCCGACCCAAACTTGGGTGGGATTGCAGGTGAACTACTTTGAGCCTTTTGCTTAGCGCTTCTTGTCTGTACAGTAAATAATACCAGTACAAGCTAATTATAAGACATTGAGTAATAGGACCCATATCGAATATGATAGCATTCAATCCACAACATAGATAACCTTAACATGATCTCAACAATACATATACTTCAAGGCACTAGATTTTTCCAAAATTACGCATCAAACTAAACAAAGCACAATAGCCTCAATTGGAAAAAATGCAAACATTCAATGAACTATTCTCTTATGAAAAGATCACTCAACAATAAAAATCTCTCATCAATAAAGATCATTCAATGCACCAATCCAAAATCACTCATCCTGTATCGATACCACAATAGAAGTAACAATTCAAAATAAATTTTAGCACTAATTATGCAAGAAAACAAACGAACACCATAAACATGAAAAACTAAAAATGAACGTAGCACAAAGAATACTCTAACATCATAAAATGTAAAAATTTAAACAAAAAGGTAAAAATTGAAAAAATTAAGTAAACCAAGTTAATAAGATATACCTTAGGAGCCATTGGAGATGAAAGTTGATGCAAAAACAAATCCCAAATAAGAACCCTAGGGGGGAATTCGAACTAGAGCACAAAATCAAAAAATAAAATAGGGCAAAACTAAGAGAGAAGATGGGTGAGTGAAATGGTGAGATATTTAGTGAAGAAGATGAAGAAGCAGGGGAAGTAGCGTGCGGCTATAAGGAATGGAGGAGATTAGGGCGAGGGCAAGAGAAACAGCGGCTAGGGTTGAGAAACATAAATGAGAAAAAGGAAATAAAAAGAATAAGGGGAAGGGAAGGGAAATGCACGGGCGTGCCGACATTCGTGCGGAAAATAGGAAACGAAAAAGTAAAGGAAGGAAAAAGAAGAAATATAAGAAAAAAGAAAAAGAAAAAGAAAAAAAGGAAAAATGACTTTTATGATCCAACTGAGACTTATCTGTTTCCGCGAATCTCTATAGGTAAAAACCTAAATTCAACTGAGTAGTTTCTGTACTTTTCACATCAATACTCCTAAACAACATTGTTCCTCATCAAACCTTGCTACCTAAAAGTCCAAAATGCAACACGAAAACCAAATCAAGAAAAAAAAAATAAACACTAATAAATACCACACTAATTAAAATATGGACTCAATAAAGGAAATGCTTAAACAAAAATAACGGAAAGAAAGATAGCATAAGGTGTCTCTCATGAAGCGCTTGTTTAACGTCATTAGCTGAACATTCCACTAGGTCAATCATAGATTGGACAGAAAAGGTCGTGCTAACTAGTTTCTCCTAATTGATCAGCATATTGAAGTGCTTCAACCACTACTCATTGACTATAAATGACTTTTATGATCCAACAACGATTTTAGCGGCACCTGAAGGGTAAGATTCAATCACTTGATAAGGCCTTGTTCTATCTAGATTTTAACTTCCCAGGAAACAACTTAAGCCTTGAATTATAGAGCAGAAACTAATCTCCTGGTTCAAAATGTCTCTTCAATATTTTCGTATCATGAAAGTACTTAGTTCTCTCCTAATAGATCCTTGCATTCTCGTATGCATCCATTCTAAACTCATTCATGTACAAGTTTCATGATTCTCCTCTATAGATATGTGTTAGGAACCCTTTTATATTAAGGTTTTGATGATACCAAAAATAGGAGTTTAGACCCCAATTCACTTAGTAAATTCTAGTCTTAGCCTAGAACAAGCAAAATGATGAATTGTTGTCCAAGGGTCATGTATTCGTGTTATTCAGCTCATTATCTCTTAGCTTATAGACCTCAAATTGTCTAAGTACCTAAGGACGAGCCATGGATTCCAAAAACCTGAAAACTGAAGACTTGGAGACATGAAAATCAGAGAATAAGACCAAGAGGTATCAAAAGGACAAATCATGAAAGGGCCCACCTCATGATATTTATCAAGGCCGATGATAAAGAAGGACCGTTCGAGGAGTTATTGGACGAATGATAAACTTAATCATTTGCTACTAACCATTAAGGCACGAATCATTACATGACTCGTGAGGACAAGCCAGAAACATTCTCTGAGCGATAAACAGTCCAAAACCTTAAAAACATGAAGTGATCAACCTTGGACAAATAAAGTCCTAAAAACATATCCCAAGGTTAAAACTTTCATTAAATGCCATGTCCTATGTGCAAGATTAAAAGACAAATTATCTTTACATATTAAGGATTAAACGGCTATAAAGTACCGACACCCACATGGGCTCAATACCCAATGGTTATTACACACTAGTCAAAAGGTGATTTGAATTTTTGTTTTCACTCCAATGGGACAAATTTTCACACCTATAAATACCCCCTTCCTATTCAGAAGGAAGAGCTGATCAATTCTAAGATTACAAGCTTTCAAGTTCGAAAAGTGTACAAGCGATTAGTGTGAAAAAGAGAGAAAAAACTCCATAGTCATATCTAGAATTATAAAGAAATCTTGAGCTGCCTTATTGTTCATTCAAGCATACTCAAGCTAAGATTTTAGTTGGAGGAAAGAAGAAAAATAATCTTCAACCAACCCACTATACTTGGAGAAACTAAAAAGAGGAGTAAACTTTGTAAAGTTAAAAAACCTGGTGGAAGTGTGTTTTCCTGCTTGGTGATCAAGGAAGCATACTTGGAGAAGTTATTGTACTAAAAGGGAAATTAGTGCAATCCTTCACGTGTTGTGAAGAAGAGTGGAATAGGCTTCGTTAACAACCGAACCACTACAAAAACTCTCTCTCTCTCTCTCTTTATTTACGTGTTTATTATTAACTACTGCATATCATCGACCAAGCCAAAACACTTTTCTAAACATTATCAAAATTGTGCCAAGTAAAAGAAACTTGAAACAAATATTTTCCGCTGCAAAATCGTACTTTGACCAAGTTCAAAAACCATAGTGAGTATATTCACCACCCCCCCCCCATCTCCCTCTAAACTCACTTCTCTACCTATCGGGACCAACAAGTGGTATTAGAGTAGTTTCCTTAATCGGTAAACACTCTGTGCATACTGCCTGGAGATCTTAGTTCAGAAGCATAAAATTTTCATTTTCACTTTGCATCATATCTTTCTCTAAAATGGATCATTATCATTCAAGGCATTTAATGTTTAATCTGTCTAAGTTTAATGACTGGAAAATTCGGATGCAAGCTCATTTGTATGCTATACACGATGAGATGTGGGATGTCATAACAAACGGACCCATCGTGATAATGATGGCAAACCCTAATTGAGTAGCATAAGAAGTTGGTGCACTTGAGATGATAGTTAAGCTAAATTCTTCCTTTGGTCCAGAAGAGAGAACTTGCAACAATCTGGACAACATTGCACGAGACATTCTTTACAAAACCATTGGCGAGACGTTATTTCCTAGAGTTAGGAAGTGCAAGACAGCCAAAGATATTTGGGAGACTCTCATGCTCATAGGAGAAGGAAATGAGTAAGAAAAGGAGAATAAGCTAACGATAGCTATGAAGAAGTTCGAGGACTTCAAAATGGGATCAACTGAATCCATCGCAGAGATGGAAACCCGATTTATGAAGCAATTGAGCGAGGTTGCAAATCTCGGAAAGGAACTCACTCAGAAAGAGATCAATCTTAAAATCCTTCGAGACCTTCCCAAGTTGTGGGAGATAAAGGTGATAGCTATGAGAGATCACCGAGACCTCAAGATGATTCATACCACCCAAATTTTTAGTGATCTGAAAGCGTAAGAGTTTGAGTGCGAAACGGCACATGAAGGTAAACTAGAGACAAGAAATGTGGCACTTGTTGCTAATCAGCAACCATCCACATCTTCAAGGTCAAACTCTAACCCTCTCTGATTTTCTCACTAACGAGCACTTGCTTTGTTTATCATGAAGTTTAAGAGATTCATGAGGAAAAATCAATCTCATGATAACTCGGCTACCCTGAAGTCATCTAGCCGAAGACACACTGAAAGGACGAGTGCTCCAAGGACTCATGAATCCGAAGACTCGCAAATGCTTTGCTACAACAGTAGAAAACCTTGTCATTTCAAAGTTGAATGCCCATATCCTATAGATCATAAGCACCAAGACCAGACCAAGGGATCTGGAAGTCAGATAAAGACATTTGCCTTCTGGCAAACGAAGAAGAGGTAAACTCTCAAGCTTCTTCTTCCGAATGCGATTCTGAATCTAGCTGCAATGAAGATCCTATGGATTCAGTTCTTAAAGTGATGAAGGATTTCAAAGTTGTAAAAAGTACTCATTTTAAACTAAAGGAGATGAACACTCAACTATTGGCCGAACGAGAAGATCTCAAGAGGCTCGTGCTTAAAAATAGTGAGATGCTTACCTTGATGGGCCAGCTCGAGAAGTAAATTCTCCTACTTAAAGAAGAATGCAAAGCAAGAGAAGTAAGAGAGCAAAATTTGCGTAAGGTAATAGCGACATTTACTAATTCGTCTAAGATAATAAACCGAATGGTAGACGATCAAAGACCGTCCGGGAATAGAGCTGAACTCGGCTACAATTCTAGCTCTCTAGCACAAGTCCAATTGACCAAACCCATAGATCCTTATACTAGTGGAGATTTAAACTCTATGTTTGTTCAAGGTCAAACTTTGCACCCCGAGCCAATGACAATTGTTGATGTTAATAAAGAATGTCTTTTTAAGAAAAGAGCAATCATAAAACTCCCTTGTTGTGTTAAGTTTCATGTCATACAATTCTCTACTTATAGTTCAGAAGGTAGTTCAGCTTAAGGAGTTATTAGTCAAAATAAAGTTTAGAAGCAAGTAGTGTTTGTACTAGTACAACAGTTAGTTTAGATAGTTTGAAGACTTGAAGACTAAAGAACTGAAGAACTTAAGAGTACGAAGATCGGTTTCTAAACTAGATTCTACACTAGTACAGTCAAACTATTCAGAAACGGTTATTCTGTTTCAACTGCTTCAAGATTTCAGCAGCTTTAAATACCAACTCAATCTTACAAGTTGGGTTGTTGAAATTACAAAGATAGAATCCACAGAGTATACTCTGACAAAGCTAAATTGTTATCTTGACAAAGCCTACCCTTAATTCAAGATTGGAAATCTCTTTACGATAAGATGGGCAAGAATTCCCTCTGGACCTCAACACAAAGAGATCAGGAAATCGGACATTTGACAACTCTTCAAGGCCAAACTCAAGGATGAAGATTTGACGAAGATCCAGTAGTTTGCCGCGTGAACTCAATTGTATTATGGGTACATCATTTACCAATTGATTCAATGGAGAGTTTGGCGACCAAAGTGAAGCCCCTCAGATATAGGAACTGTGTTTCCGAACAAGGTTACCAATTTGCATGAGTTCTTTACTACTTTTTATGTCTGCTTTATTTCTTGCAAATGAAACCCTGACCTACTAGCTGAACTAGTTCGTAAAACACTTGGTGAGATTCTGTTGAACTTAGCAACTATTTTCTATAAACTGATTCTCTCCTAAAATCGCTAAGTAATTTGGCTAGGCACGAATTTCACTTGGTATCAAAGCGGGTCACAAGATCTAACTCTTGCTTTTTTATCCTTGCCTAGTCTTTGTGTTTCCTTCCTAGCTCTCTGCTTTCAAAATGCGATATTACTATGTGAATCTATTTATTGGAGTTGTTTCCCTCTTTTGAATTATGGAAGGTTAAGCTCGACTGCCACAACTGATCGGTACAAATTTCGGCTATTGGTAAGCCAGAACCGGAATCTATCTTCAAGCTCAAGGGGTAAATGTCTGGAAGTCGGTTACCCATGGATGGACTCATCCCACAAGAACCCAAGATGATAAAACAGATATCCTCGCACCTATCGATCAATGGTCTGCAGCAGAAATCTTTGACAGCGATAACAATAATAAGGCATTGAATACTATCACCCGAACCCTCGATGAAGGTCAACTCGGACTAATCGCTGGTTGTAGCTCAGCAAAAGACGCCTGGGAAATATTGGAGAAACTCTATGAAAGCGATTCATCTATCAAACAGACTAAAATGCAGCAGGTTCATACCAGATTCGAAGAATTGCGCATGAAAGATGAAGAAACTATTGTTGAGTTCAATGCCAGGGTATAGGAATTGAAAAATGAAGCCGTTGTATTGGGCGAACTCTTCTCATCAGACAAATTGGTCAGAAAGATATTGAGGTCGCTTCCGATACGCTTCAAGATGAAGGTAACAGCCATACAAGAAAGTACTGGCTAGGAAAACAAGTTAGTCGCCGAGTTAATGAACAATCTGAGGACTTATGAAATGGACATTCTCTCACAAGAAAGCAGCAATAAACAAGGCAAGAATCTGGTATTTCTTGTGGAAGGCGGTGATTCGAAAGAAGAAATTGAAGATCTGGATGAGGAAGTAGTCGCGCGCCAGAAATTTCTCCAAGATCCTGAAGCAAATAAATCAGAGAAACAAGGGAGGCAAGTCACAGATTAATCGTACAAATAATGCCTCCTCATCAACATCAAAAACTGGATCTAAGATGACAAACCCTAATTCCTCAAGGAATTCGGGTCAATATGCTCAGACTAGAAATCAATCACGTACAAATCAATGGCAATCATCCGAGAATAAGAATAAGAACAAAGGCATACAGTGTCGTGAATGTGAAGGTTTTGGTCACATCCATGTTGAATGTGTGCCTATCTCAAAAGGAAGAAATCTATGAAGGACTCAACCTGGAGTTATGAAGAAGGCACTGAGGAAACCCTGGAAGAAGATGAGGAAATCTCTGGAAATTTTGTCGCATTCATAGTCACGAAAATCTTTATGGTTTGCGACATTGTTTAGTCGGATAAATGCTTTTCATTGTTGAGATACTTGAGCAAAACAATGTCGTATGTACTATATTTGGAGTAACATACGTATTTGATGTAGGCTGAGAAACAAATATATGAAAGGAAAATGAAATAATTTTTGTGTCGTGTTAATTAAAACACTGCCTTAAAAATATTTTTGTGATGCTCTCGATGGGTTAACACAGAACTACTCACGATGAACTTGACTCTCACAATGCTCAGACAAACATACGAGGAAGATGAAGAAAGAAGCAATTCTTGTGTTTGATGATGAAGGAGATGACATATTATATACTACTCCATATAATTGTCACCTCCATTTCAGCAAGGAAAAAAAATAATGCGACGGATAAAAGTGTTGCCACACCACACCTCACACGCAGGCGAACCGAACCAGGCGTGCAGCGGTGCGCGCGTGGTTCCCCTTTATTTCCCCTCCATAATGGTTCAAGCCTTGTATGAAAGGTTGGAGTTTTAAAGGAACGAAAAAGTTAGTTTTGAAACCAATGTGGGACAACAAGTTTAGCCAAATAATCCTTCCTTTCTTTCAATGTTTTTTGAACACACAGAAATCCCATACTCCTCGAGGTATGATTTAGTTACGTTAGACAAGAGACTTGTGATACTTCATTGTTTCATTCTTGTAGAAGTGTAGTTATAGCCAACATCGGATAGATCATATTCATAATGGCTAGTGAAGTAACGTAATGTTATAGATAGTTGAATTTTGAATTGCATAATCACTTCACCTTGTATTTGGCCTTGTGTTATACAAGAGGATAATCCAAGTCATAAAATGGCATGACTAAACTATTCACTTTAAGGCAATGAAGCTATACACAAGTTCTATGCCAAAGCATGTTTTAATTTGGCACTGATATTTTCTTAAGAGTGTTGTTAACTAGGTCACTCGACTTGCATTTCACTAAAAGCAATAACGCTAAATTAGACTGAGCAGCTCCCGTTAAGCTTATCAGTCACCATAAATGAATGATAGCGTCGCCCTAACCAAGGAAAAAAATAAACCTAGAAGATGGAAGAAGAGCTTTGTTTTTAGTTATGAAATGGGGATGAGATATAAATTGATGATTTAATTTTGTCCCTAAAATTCACGGTCTCAAACAAGAAAAACTAACGGAAGAGTAAATATGGTTAAAAATTGATACTTAGAGGACATCGGGTGGTCAAGAGCAAAGGTTAGGATCAAACGTTGCATGACCACTAAATTCAGATGAATGAGATGATCATTCTTGTTATTAACTCCAAAATAAAATAGCTTGATGTATGAAAGCATCTGATTCAATTTAGTAATTATAATAGTTAGTCTAAACATGACTTATATTTTTTTTTCATTAATATTGACTAATGTATCTTCATGTGTGTGTTTGTATTTATTCCTCCCAATTTTAGATTTAAACATTCTAATGTGCATAAATTTTATTAAAAAATATTGAGTAAATACCAGTGGAGGTCTCCCGACTTTGATGACATCACCACTTTTAGTCTTCAACTTTTAAATCAATCACTTTTAGTCCTCCGACTTTGATGGCACCGCCACTTTTAGTCCTCAACTTTTAAATCAACCACTTTTAGTCCTCTTACTTTTTGTTTCTAGCCACCTATGGTCATTCCTTTACAATTGGACATCTAATGTCATTTTTTCAAGGGCAATTCGGTTATTTCATAATTAATGTATTAAGTATTATGTTTCCTCATCAGAATAATTGAAGAAACCCTATTCCCCACTCTCCTTTGTTAACACTAAATTTTGGACCAAATGACTGAATTGCCCTTGAGAAAATGACATTAGATGTCCAATTGTAAATGAAGGACCATAGGTGGCTAGAAACAAAAAGTAGGAGGACTAAAAGTGGTTGATTTAAAAGTTGAGGACTAAAACTGGCAATGCCATCAAAGTCGAATGACTAAAAGTGGTTAATTTAAAAGTTGAGGACTAAAAGTAATAGTGCCATCAAAGTCGGAGGACCTCCACTGGTATTTACTCAAAAATATTCATGTAATTTTATTTTTTTTCGAAAACAATATTCATGTAATTTGTGTGTAAATGCATTGCAGAAAATAATACAACTTAAAAAGGAATTGAAGAGTACGTAAGATCACAACAGGGCCGGATTTTAGGGCGTGCAAGATGTGCTACCGCACAAGGCCTCAAAATTTTGGGGGCCCCTAGTCTAGCCCTGGCCTAATAGTTAGTATATGTATTTGTAATTATATTGGTACAAAATTAGATTTTTTGCATTTTTCTCTTTGCAATTTTTTTTTTCAATTAGCAGTTTATTTATACTTTGATAGGGCCTCACTTATTTACCAGCACAGGGCCACGCAAATAAAAAAACCGGCCCTGGATCACAATTATGTATTTTTTTTTTTGGACCATGCTCCGCACAATACTATGTAAACCATAATAAAAAGTACATTATTCGTGTATTTAATGTACATTATATAAAATAATGTACTTTCAGTACTCAAATAATGTATTTTTCCTGAATGCAATGTACATTTTTAATATATTAAAAGTACATTATTTATGTATTGAATGTATATTATTTGATAGTATGATGCATATGGTGGCGTGGAACATAACATTGAATTAAACTTGAACCCATTCAGGTATGAGATAAGTCTTTAAGTTCTTTTTTTTTCGGAGAAGATAAGTCTTAATTATCATGTGTTTTAACGATATGGTTATCTGTACTAAGGAAAAAAAGGGAAAAGCAAAAGGTCAAGCAGGGTTTGGGCTTTCTGGTTAGGAACATTTGGACTTGAAAAGATGAAATGGACTACACTAGTAGTTCATGTCCAAGATGAAATCTAGTTTACAAGTATATAAACAAAATAAAATATCGTTATATATATATACACACACGCGCGCGCACACATATATATAAAGGATTATATGAGACTTGTTCTAGGAGAAAATTAAGAACCAAATCAACTAATTTTAGTCATTTAATTGGCCAAATCTAACGATTTTAGGTAAGGCTAAAAATCACGGTGGTATTTTGTTAAATTTTTTAACTTTAAAAGTACATTTTTCAAAACTATATAGTGTACTTTGCAACTTTATACGGTGATTTTTGGTCAGTTTGAAAGTAGAGTGCACTTAGCGTTTAAGGGCGGAGCCAAACACTTTATGTTAAGGGCGGGTGGTGGAGGCAAAATACATAAAAATTTACAATGTCAATCAACATCAGTACTGATCATACATGATATCATTATATGTACCATACATAATTATACTATTTATTATTGATAATAATTTTTAATGATAATTTATTTAACAATTGACATCGATGTCAATCGATACTTCAAAATTTTCCACATAACACAAAATATATACAATAATAATCTTGCTTGTCATCACTCTTTTATCAAATAAAAGTTGTCATTTATTTTGTTGATAACATTTTTTTTACGTAATTAGCTGATATACATTTTACTAATTAACTTAATATTATAAAATTTGAGGATAGGGACGAATTCCAAAATCACAAATTAAAGAGCGAATATTAAAATTAATTTTTCCAGTTTCAAAACTAGTCTTTTGAAGTAGCACATGTAAATCATAAAAATTTAAATAAATAATGAAAATAAATAATAACTAACTAATTAATTACTTGATTTATTTATTTTTATTTGGTGAATTTAGACTTCAATATATGTCTCGGGCTTATTTAATATATACCTAGTATAATTTTTTAATAATTAAAAATTTTAGGGGGGCAAAAGAAAATTTTTATTCTTAATATAATAATATATACATAAATATTTATTAATATTTTTTGGATAGGGTAGGGTAGGGTGGGGCCAAGGCCCCCTACCCACCCACGTTCCCCAGTCCCGGTTAGCGTTCATTTTTTAGAGTTTATAGTTTTTTTTTTTTTTTTTTTTACTTTGGTTTAGTATTTCACATTTTAGTTTGTTCATAATGTTCACTTTTTACATTTTGAAGTTTAGTATTTACGGTTAGATTTAAATTTTAGGGTGTGTTTGGTTGACGGGTTTTGGTATAAGGTATGGGTATCAAAGTGATTGTTATTGTTTGGTTGACAGGTTTTTAGAATACTACTATCGTTTGAAATATCCCATTAATTGAAAAATCCATACCCTTATTAAATAAATGTTTCATTTCCCTTCCTCCTTTCTTCCCCAATTATTAATAATCATTCTCATTCCACCCTACTACCAAACATGCAAAATACTTTCACAAAAATCCATTACCCTTACCAAGTATTTGATACCCATACCGATTTCGATTCCCATGTGCGAACCAAACACACCCTTAGTTTCTAGTTTAGATTTTCTCCATAAATGCACCATATACTGTTAAAAGTTACACTTTATATATAACAAACTCTTTTTATTTGATTAATAATTCCTATAAAATGTCAAGTCAGGGATAACCGATAATTATAAAGATTTTTTTTTTAAATAATATCATCTCATGATTTATGAAATAACAATCAAAATAAAATTAACTGGAAGAAATTATACGATTGTCTAATCTAAAATTTCATTATTAAACATCCAAAGTAAATAATTTTTATTTAAACAAAAAAAGAAAAAAATTTCAAAAAATTTGTCCTGAAACACCATCATAATTACTTTATTGTCTAAAATAATGTCTATAGGCCAAAGCACAGTAAAGAACCTTAAACACTCTCTACATATATATGACGTAACAAAGATGGAAGCCAATTAATGCATATTTTCTGTTCATAATATCATCTAATGCATGCATCATCTTACAACAACTGATCATATGCCATAATGGACTGAACTTGATAGCTCATAGCATAATATATAGTTTTGGGGGTCAAACCTTGTTCATCAGCAGCTCATTACTTGTTTAATAATAATAATAATAATAATAATAATAATAATAATAATAATCTATTTTGACAAATCAAAGAATTGATGAACAAAAATGTTATTTGACAGTTTAATCTCAGTTGCTACTAAGCTTGGGTTAGGATTTAAGGTGTTTAATGTGCATGGCAAACACTCGGGACATTCCTCTTACTAAATAAGATCTCGAAAAAAATCATTATTTAATTTTGTTGGGGTGTTTTCTCTCCTGCTAATTAATATATTCAAAGAATAATATTTCATCTTTAAAAACAAGCTTTTCTTAAATTGTAATGCAACTACTCAAGTAGCATAATTCGTTAGAACAAAAACACACAAAACAAACCAAAACAAAACAAAAATGAGTTAATTCAATTTTTGGTCCTAGATTTATACGTGACAGTCCACTTTTAGTCCTTTTTTTTTATTAGAACATTCATATTTGGTCATAGTATTATTGTGGCATGACCCTTTTTAGTCTTCTACCAACAAAATCGTTAAAATGACATTTAATACAAAGGCATTTTGATCATTTATATACAAAGTGAGTTGACTCTGCTATATTTTTATGTTTTTTTTTTTTTTTGAAGAAATCTGTAATTGACCGAAATGCATTTGTATTTATCGGTGTTAAAACTATTTTGTTGATAGAGAACCAAAAATGATCAAATGTCATAATAATACTAGGATCAAATATGAATGTTCTGATAAAAAAGTATTAAAAGTGGATTGTCATCTATAAATCTAGAACAAAAATGGAATATAATTAACCCAAACAAAAATTGAAACATAAAGTCAAAGTTGTGGCCGGCCTCAACTATTGACTAAAGTCAATGAGCTTTAATCTAATAAGGTTTTTTGGTAGGTAGTAAGTAGTAAGTTTCATGAGGAATTACTGTACTACAAAAACATTAATCGACTAATGTAAATGAATCTAAGTGGCATACACACGCAATTTAAGTTGATGGTTGTCTCATTCGGAAAAGAAAATGATGTCCCAATTATCTCACCATGAAAGGGAGGCTTTGGTTACTCAAAATTCAACATCCCACAATTTCTTCACTTTTGTTGTTTTTAATAATATGTTATCCGAATCTCAATTTTTTTCTACGCTCGAATCATTTCTATTTTCTAGCTAGGTTGCCCCAAATCCTTATATATATTGCTTGGGTTTTGTCTCTTTAGCTACTTGCATAGTTAGTTGCTGCATGGCATTTTTACATCCCCATATCTCAGACGATTGGCTTGTTGGCTATAGTGTAATGTCCGGTGGACTTCAAACCGATGATAGATTGAGACTTTCTTTTAGATTCTTGCTACTAATAATGACACTAGTATTTTCTACTTACGATTGCTCTAAAGTTCAAAGTTTAGATTTTTTCTCAGGTTTTTTTTTAGATCCAACAAGGAAATAGAGGAAGGAGAGAAGGGGAAAGTTGATTATATATATATATATATATATATATATATATATATATATTAGAGTTCCGGTGTGGTCGCGCTTTAACTTGCAGTCAGTGCGCCCACACCACTATGTATACAAATATACACCACTCAATGTTAGAAAATGCACAACACAAATATGTATCATTAGGTACACATCACCAAAAAACACACCACTAAGAATGCAAATATACACCACACAGTTTTCGGAAATGTACAATTTGGGGCAGGTGAGTTATGGTGCATTATTTTGGGTATGTTGTGTGTTTTTGGTGTTTTTGTGTATTTTTATTGTTGTGCATTTTCTAACATTGAGTGGTGTATATTTGTATACATAGTGGTGTATACCGCACCGATCGTAGGGAAGGCTCGACCACATTTGAGCATATTTATATATATATATGTGTGTGTGTGTGTGTGTGTGTGTGTGTGTGTGTGTGTGTGTGTGTGTTCCCATGCGGTTGATGACCTTTTCAGGTGTAGTTGTGCAGTTGCTTAGGTGCGTAATTTTCCTTCTTAATGTACGTGACTTTTCTTTTTAAGGTGTGTGGTTTGTATGCTTAAGGTACGTTAGTGTTGAAACTTAAGGTACGTGAACCTAAAAGTTAATAAGGTGCGTGGTTTTCCTTCTTAAGGTGCGTGATTTGTATGCTTAAGGTGCGTGAGTTGTTGAAACTTAAGGTGCACCATTTTAAAACCTTAGGTACGTGATTTGTGTTCTTAAGGTGCGTCTGCTTAAAGTTTTAAGTGCGCGTGGTTTGTGTTCTTAAGGTGCTTTATTTATGTGCTTAAGGTGAGTGGTTTGTGTACTTAATGTGCGTCATTTTAATGCTTAAGGTGAGTAACCGTACAACCGCACGCGAACCCTTCCATATATATATATATATATATATATATATATAAAAGAAATCATATGCGAACGAATGCTTTAGGTAAAAAAATAGGACTAAATCTCAATCATAGATCTAATCCAAATCAACAGTCTAGAATGAAGTAGAATTTAAAAACACGCGGTGGCATTATTGTAATTTTGTGTACATATGTTTAGATGTTTTTTGTCTTCAAGTGCACATTTTGCCTTTTTTCGAGTGTACGTTTTTCTTCTTCGAGTGCATATGTTTTGTCTCAGTACGTAGTTTTTCCCATTGAGTGTATATCTTTGTGGTTTTGAGTGCACAGTTTTGACCTTCGAGTGCATATTTCTGTGCCTTCAAATGCAAAATTATGGGTCAATGTTTATTATATCTTTTGCCTTATTTTGCAATAGCGTATAACTAAATTTTTAATAAAATTTGTGAGATTTACAAACGATTTGTAAGGGTAATTGCTTCAATAATACTTAAGTTGAATAACTCTCCATTTTTGGTACCATAATTGCTTAGATTGCACATATTTCTGTCTTCGTGTGCAGAATTTTGTCATTCGAGTACATATTTTTGTTCCTTCAAGTGAACAATTATGGACCAATATTTATTATATCTTTTGCCTTCTTTTCAACAATGTATAATAACTAAATTTTTAATGAAATTTGTGAGGTTTACAAACGATTTGTATGGGTAATTGTTTCAATAACATTTAAGTTCAATAACTCACCTCTTTTGCACCATAATTGCTTCAATTGCACATTTTTGTGCCTTCAAGTGCATAATTTTGGCGTTTGTGTGCACTTTTTTTTTGCCTTCAAGTGCACAGTTTTTGTTAATTCAAAGTGTAATTTTTTTTTAAAGAATAGTAGATCTAGACGAAATTAATGACTAAGATTTGTGTGCATTTTCACCTGAAAAGTCATTGGCACTTGATCCTGGACCTAGTACATAGGAGATCAATTGCAAACAAGACTTCTCGTCCGTTAACTCTAATTTTTTTTACACTATCCCTAGCACCTATTGTCACATTATCCGTTATGTGTATATAGTATAGTCTATAGAGGGATGGTTTTGATGTTGACTTGGATTGTGGCATGAATGGAACAGTCGGTCTCAACAATGAGATCTATCTTTTGGTTCCATCAATGAGAGTGTCGACGAATAACCTTCATAATCTTTGATACCACTCCTAATCATATCATGTATTAGTACCTGATTTGGAGTGAGCCATTATGAGCTGGAAATTCAACCCCCCCAAATAAAATAATTACTTTTTTTAATATAAAACAAAAATAATATAATAAAGTCTTCCCTGGAAATCTCTCGCATGAGCATCCTGTCAACCCTTTATTCTTTTGGTTGTTTCCATCTATACATACCACCTTTTTCGTATATCCATGGACCCCACCCATACCACCTCCTACGTATATATAATGTCACGTCACAAATAAAAATAAACCTAATATCCTTATTTAATATCATCTCATTATTCCTGAATTTTATTCCTACGTACTATATATATGCTGATTAAAATAATAATAATAATAATAATAATAATAATAAACCGAGGGGTGGTTAGCACCTTTCGTTAAAAAATCAAAAGCGAAAACATACAAGAGTAGAAGACGAAAAATTATTATACATAACGAGATAACAATCATATGGCAAAAGGAGTTATATAAAAATAAGACATACTAACAAAATAATCGCATTTCATCTTATTCCAATAAATTGATGATTTTTTTTTTCAATATAACATCAGTTAATGGCACGCGTAAAAATTTCACATACACACATTTAAATATAAAAACTGTTAAAAGTGAATAGGTAGGTTATACCATTTATTTATATGCGTTTTTTTTTTTTTGTTACTTTTTTATACATTACATTATAAGAGTTGTACTATACAATATTTTGGTCAAAAATACCCTACCGTTATAACTTCCCCAACTGTTGTTACCATGCACATGCATTCACCATATATTTTCTTTATCTTCTTCACAATAATAATATCTAGACAATGTGTATCAGAGTACTATATAATAAGTTATTTTTTTAAAATATAAATATAAATATCAAATTTATAAAAATAGTTTACATTATTATTATTATTATACAATAATATAAATATTTAAAATTTTAATATAAAGTAATATTTAATATTTAATATTTATTTTTGCACAGAAAATACTAGTATATATATACAGTGTATGAGATTATGCATGCATGCATGCTGGTTCTGCATATAATTGAGTTTGTGATTATTGAAATTGCTTTTGTGAATGAACAAATAAAGGTGTGTTTAAGCTCACCATACCAGTGTGGGTTTGTATTTATATATTAAAAAAAAAAAGATTATGATATATACATAAATGCATGCATGTTAATTATAATATATAATAGACAATTTTAGTTTATTATATGATGATGATTGTATATTAGAGCAATGAAACACTGGTGGTTTGAGGTAAGCAAGCTAACATATTATTAAAAATAATAATAATGTTTTAAAAAAATAAAAAATAAAAAATAAGGCTGCTTGGTGGAAAATAAAGGGAGATGTAAAATGGAAGCAAAGGGCACGCAATCCTAGAGGGAGAAAGATGGATGGTGGGGGCCAGTGGGAGGCTCACCACACCACACCACAAGACAGCAGCGTCTCTTTTGGTGCATGACAAAAAAGGATATCCATCCACACACACACACATATAAAATATTCAACCTCATATTATTTTATATACTTGATAAAATTATGTAAATGTAACATTTTGTATTATTCATAACAGTGTTAAAAAGTATTCGGTACAATTCAATACAGTTCATGTTCATACTAATTAAGTATAACATATTAACATATTGTATCTGGTACATATCAATATGTTAAGAAATTTTTTTATGTATAGGAAAAAGATCACAAAATTAAGAACAAATTTCGAATGTTCACTTGGATGGCTAGATCTAACATGTACTTGTGCACCTTAGCATATGTAAAAGAGCAACCTAAAAACAGATACACGTTGTCTCAAAAAAAAAAAAAAGATACACGTTGTAATTTTGTATTGTGAACTTTTAGCGTTCACACATTTTTTGAATATATTTTTACATATGGAATGCATTTATTAGTTTTGTACAATGCACTTTTATTTTCACATGGTTGCACTTAGGCCGTCATTTGAGTTCAGCTGAAAATAAATCCCTTGTAAAAAGTGTGGACGCATCCACACCCTCATCTTGATAATCAAAAGACTATGATCTTACCATTACTGAACTTTTAAGTTTGTTATAATTATAAAATGAATACGTCATTAAGAGTTTTCAATTCGATAACTATAAAATTGATCATATCTTTGTTTTACTAAAACCTTCAAAATGAACCCTAATGAATGGTGGAGATCAGATCTTTATTTTACTAAAACCTTCAAGATGAACCTTGATAGACGACTGAGATTAGTCCTTACTTTTTACGGTATATAAAACTGCTCTGTTTTAATTTGATATATGTCCATATATATATAGTCTGGTTCCCACGCGATCGTACATCTGCATAAATACATCACACAGTGTTTACAAATACACAATTATGTGTGATGCATTTTAGTGATATATGTGGTGCATTTATATATATATACAAGCAGGCCACGCCAAGGGTTGGGGGGGTTGGGTTTGGGGCTGGAAAGGCAGGCCACCACCTTCAATATCACCTTTCTTAATTCAATTCTATCTCTGCAGAATCACGCAATGCGATATGGAAACATCCCTCAGTGGGTCTGCCCCATTCTGTCCCCAAATCAAACCCTTTTTTATTCCTCTATATACCCTCCAACACAAAAAGTTATCTCTCTCTCTCTCTCTCTCTCTCATTCAAATATGCATACACACACCATAGGTTGTTGTTGATGATGCATGCTTATTTTATGCCTTTACTTATTGTAACATCTACACTCACATATATACATGTTTATTAGTGAGCATCAGGGCCGGCCCTGGGCATGTCTGTCCAGGGCCTTTGCACAGGGCTCCCAATTTTTTGGGGGCCCCATATATTAAAAAAAAAAATTATAAGTACACAGACACAGTACACAACTTATTGGCAATCATTATTGCATGGACTGTGTGGACCATAAATAAAAAGTACATTTTTAATATACTAAAAGTATATTATTTTTGTATATAAAGTACATTATTTAAATATTAAAAGTACATTATTTTTTATATATTATCAAATAATGTACTTTTAATATAAAAATAATATACTTTTAGTATAATAAAAATGCACTTTTTATTTTTGGTCCATGCAATAATTTGCCACTGGCGGTTCCTAATTTATAATATTAAGAATGACAATTCCCAAATCAATTACTCCGAGAGCAATTATTAGCATATATGATATATTATTACCATTTTTAATTTATTGCCTAGTATGCCTACACAGTATCTCAAAAGGGAGCTTTGAAAAAATCATTACAAAAGAAACTCAAATTCGTAGAAAAAGACAATTTGACGAGAGACTCAACGGATTAGCTTTAATCTTCATTGAAAATGAGATTTTGGAAGAAGTTGATATCAAAAGTTTGGTTGCAATTTTGCTTCTAAATGTGCATTGGTGCATGTCACTTTTTAAATGAAATTTTATATAATATTTATATTTTGACACAACTTTTTGAACAACTATTTTTTTATATAAAAATTACTTGAAAAAAGGGGCCCAAATTAAGATATTGCACAAGACCCCAAGGTTTATTGGAACGCCCTAGGTGAGCATTAACGCATTATTATACAATTCTACTTCAACATATGTAATTGGTATATTAATTATATAAACAATGATATATACTTAGATGAATTTATATTATGTGACTTGTTAGGGTTTTTTTTAATGAGATTAATTTTAATTCATTAAGTACAAATTAAAAGTAAGTTTAATTAAGGTACTATTATGTACGGCAGCAACCACAGATCGAATATTTCGTTATATGTATAGTTAATTAGTAATTTAGTTTATATGAAAAGAGCTATTGTACATTAAATTTAAGTTGTTTAACTTTAGGGTGTGTTTGGTAACCTGTAAAATGACTTCTGGAAAATGTTTTCCGAGTTTTCTGTATTTGGCAATGTCAGGAAAATGTGGTCAATGGAAAATGTTTTCCGTTGACTAAGGAAAATCAGTTCATTTTTCTGGAAAATGACTCACGAAAATTTTTTTTCCTTAAGTTATTTTACGGAATCGCCAGAATAGCTGTTTCGCATGTTTTCGATCAAAACCAAGCCATATCACCCATGACCATGGACTAAGGAGGTGGGGAAACCGCCGAAAACCTCTGCTATAATTTTTTTTAATTTTTTTAATTTTTAATTTTTTTATAAATTCTATTTTTTATTAAATGCCATTATTTTAATAACTATTATAATTTTTTATATTTTAAATAAAACAATTACAATGTTTAATTATACAATTCTATCCATTTTTAAGAAAATGAACCAAACACACAAAGACAGTTTTCCATAATACATCCAAACACTGGAAATGAAACAGTTTTCCGAAAAATGACTCATTTTCCAGAAAACATTTTCCAGAAGTCATTTTCCTGCTTTCCAAACGGACCCTTAATTTAATTTGAAGAGTATTATAACGATATATTAAAATTCAAATTATGGGGGTGTTTGGTAAATAACTGTTAGCTAATTGGGTTAGTAGGTTTGAATAATTGGTAGCTGATTATATGCAAATGAACTTCTCAAAAAGCTGATCAAAAAAAGTTACTTTGAGCAATTTTTAAAATTTTAGCGTTTTGGAGCAATAAATTGTTACAAAAAACTAATTAATCAAACATCTATATTAATCAAATAAGTCAAAAAATTAGCTGATAAGTTAACTGATACCCGAACTTTTATATATATATAATGCATGGTAGAAATGTATGGGTATGATTTGGAAGGAAGCTAAGGTAGCTAATAAGTTGGATGCAATCTTATGATGATCTGATCTGTTATATAAAAGTTGGAGATAGATGGAGAAGGAATGATGCAAAGAGGGTAATCATTTTCTGGGTAGATAGGGAGACAGGAAGACACCAAGAGAGTCTGTGTATATATCTATCAATCTATATATCAATCTCTTTAATTAGCTAGCCTCAACCCTCCATCATAAGCCATTAATTATCTCTCCTTCTCCTGCTGAGATAAAGATGATGAGTAAAGCTTTATGGGAAGAGAGTTGAATTGTACGCTTTGGATGCTCCCAAAATGTAAACCCTTTTACACCAAATGTCAACCTTGTGAATTCTTAAAGTCAATTGCTTTGCTTTTTTCACCATCATCTCTCTCTCTCTTCCACCAAGATATAGCTAGCTTCTTCAATTGGATCCTTTTCCATGAAGGGATGGTAGTGGGAAACATTTTCAATTCTTACCCATAAAATAATAAGGATTTAATACCTGATTTGACACATCGGTCCGACTATTAGAATTTCAGCACTTTGGTCTTCGACTTTCAAATTTGATCAATTTCATCACCAACTATGTAATTGTTAACCAAAATGGTCCTCAATATTTTGGTTTGGACCAAGGTTTATTTTATGTAAAAATTGCATAGTTGGGGATGAAATTGAGTAAGTTTGGAAGTCGAGTACCATAGTGATGAATCCAAATAGACCAGGGACTAAACCGGGTATTAACTCAAATAATAAGCTAGGTTTGGATTGAAATTGCTTGTGTGTAACTATGAAAAATAATACGCGTATAAATAATAGATGATGATGATGATGATGATGAAGATATTCTTCATTCAAACTTAACGAGTTGAGTTATACTTGACAAATTTGATTTATGTAACTTAAAAGTTACAAGTTGGATGTTTGAATTTTCTTTTTGATTGAGATCATCATCTGAATTGAACAGTAATTAAAATTGAGATAATCTGAATTAGAGAAGAAGGATGGGGGGTTTTATTAAGCTAAGCCAAGCTAGAAATGTGTATCCCATAAGCTAAGCCTCTAACTCTCATGGTTCCTTCCTAATATGGCATTAACATGCTCTCTATACTAGTCCCATTAAAAACCCTAGCTAATCTTGTGGTGCCATATGGCTCTCATCAAATGATTCAAATAAAAAGCAGCACAATAGTTGAGCTCTTGATCATGATGGCATTGCACATGAAATTTAAAAACATGCACTTCTAGTTCTATGAGCTTTATTTGCTCCACTCATCCCCCACTATATATGGCCTTTGACCTTATTTTGCAGTACTAGGTATATATATAGACATAGATTTAATATAATGTTGTTCCATTTCCAACTGTCACCACAAATTTTCCTTGTTATGACAATATATGAAACACACTACATTTTTCTACTTCCCTTTTGGATCATATCTCCTGCTATGCTTGCTACTTCTTTTCTGCCTTTTTGCATGCTTAAAAATGTATACAACATACTTCCAACATCATTTCTTTCCTACTCTTACAATAAGGAATATAAAGATAAAAATTTGATTTATGGCACATTGATTTTGCAATGGATTATTGGTTGCCATGCTAGGAATATGTTTGGTTTGTATGTAGAATAGATGGAGAATGGAATAGGAACGAGAGAAATTCTCCATTTAAAAAAATGAAAATATGTTTACTTTGTACATTTTTTTGTCAATTTGAAAAACATAAAATAAAATAGAAAATTAAAGATTTGAACTAAGATCAGCTCACATGTCTCTAAACATTCCCATTACAAGATATTTGTCTTGAATTTTTATTTGAATACAAAATTTAACGTATACTTGAGGAAGATCGAGTATTTTGCTTAAGGTGAGTTATGTCGTTCTCTTAAGGATTGGCGATAGATGCATGCTTAATTTTCACTTAATCCCAAAGTATTAAGACTTCTATGAAAATCTAATCTAGCCCTAAGAGAAATCATTTCAGGTAAGATATGAATAAACCAGCAAAAGCAATAATTAAAATGAATAGCAATTGGAACGGAAAACAATTAGTAGCAAAGGCATATGAGACTAGCTAGGAGTTTAGACTAAACTCAAGTAATGTGACCAAACCAGGAACAAAAATGAGAGTTTAAGTGGTGGCTTGACAATCGATGTCATCAAACAAGATAAACGTCTTTCTTAAGGTCACTCCATGACTCATGAGTTCCTATGGGACATTTCATCAAACATCTTGTGTTCTTGACATCACATACTCTATCCCCTTTTATCAAAGACGGAGTATGATGAATATAATGAACCCCTCGGGTCTAGATTCAGTAATCACTTCTCGATCAGAACTTGATCACGTCACTTAACGTCATCGAATCAAGTTCTCATCACTCCTGCATATTCAACCAATTCAAAATCACATCCACCTAACCTAATCTTCATCCATATCTCCTTCCTAGGAGACTACCCACACATGATTCCAGGGATACAAGTATAGATTCAAAGATAAAATGGAATTTCATATCAATTACATAAAGCAAAGAATCAAAGTCTTAAAGTAAACAAGCATAAAATTGCAATGAACTTGAGGATGAATTTGAAATTGACTTAACTAGATGAAAGTAGAATTGCAGCTGGAAAAACAAGAAAGGAATCCTCAATCCCTTCACACTTGCTTTGAAAATGGAAATAAAAATTGAATCTAACTAGAAATTGCAAGGAGAAATGAAATGAAAGGTAAAAATGAAGATATAAATTTCATAATTAGGGTTCTAAAAGATGAGAGTTAAAATATCTAACATATTCCCCTAATAAAAATTAACTTCTTCTATTTATACTCTCACATTTAGCGCGTCACGAGGCCTATCACGAGCGTGGCAGGTCTGATAGGTCCTCGTGACGTTCCTTCCCTGGTGTAATCATTCTCCTAGGCTGCTCGTGATGGTTTTGACTTCCTCTATGAAGTTCCTTCACACGAGACCCTTCATGTGCGTGATGCTCAACGTGAAAGCAGAGTTTGGATTCTGAAGTTGGTCTCATGAGGTCTATTACAAACGTGAAAGCCTTTGTGAGAACATGTCTTAACTTCCTATAATTGGTTCCCACGCATTACCCTCATGAGCGTGGCATCCTTCATGTTAACATAATCCACTTTCTAAAATTTCATATTATGCTACTCTTCACAAGTGTGAAAGCCTTCGTGATAACTAGCATTAGCTTTCTGAAGTTGAGTCCCACGCGAGACGCGACCTATCACGAGTGTGGCAACCCTTTATGACAGTAAAATCTCATCCTACAACCTCTTGACCCTACTTTGTCCAATTTAAATCCAAATTGCCTTAGATTTAGTCCTATTTGCCATCAAATCTTGTGTATTCCCAAGCTTGCTTCTTCCTACACAATGAATCACACAATTAGTTTATTCAAACAATATTAAAGCAATTCGTGCCCAAAATATACATTAAAAAATAGTACAAATGAATACTTATCAATAGTCATCAAATTTATACTCCATACTTACTAATTAACATGATTTTATAATTCATTTTTGTGCGTGAACAAGAAACACAAAAAGAGTAGATCTGACCCTCGCTCCAAGATGAAATGCTAGCAGAATCAAGTAAGATCAAGAAGTAAACGACTCTTCAAATCCATCTCACTAGTTCTCTAACTATTAGTTTAACCATGATTAGCAAGGAAGTCAACGCATTTATTTTCTTCTTTATAATCTCCATTGGTAAAATTTCCTTGTAATCCAGTAAAAGTATAAAACTAGTATAATTCTTTTATATTTCTTAAAAAATTAACTAAACACCTATCACCTTTTTTAAGTAATTAAGTAAAACGACATTAATTTTTAATTATGTGCATTTAGTATGGTCGTTTTCATTAAAGCACCCTAATCTGACCCTGATTCTTGGCCTACCACACAAATCTGTCACACAAATTCTGTTAATTAATTAATAATTAATCACTGTACTATATGTGTAACCAACCCCACATTACATTACATTAAATTAAATTATGAAATTGACATGGGGTTTGGTTTATTCTATGTTGAATTATCCCCACCTTTTTCTCCAACATTTCTTTCCTTCCTTTCCAATCCTAATTATGTCCTTAAAGTTTAAAAAAAGTGTCTGCTGCAGCACCTCGGATTAATACATGCACTAATTAATAATTAACACTCCCTCTATTTTATTTACTATTCTTTTTTTTTTTTCTTCTAATTCACGAGCTGGTTTGGGTTTTTCTCCGTCTGTTTTACGATTCGAGTCCACCCGACTAATCCCCACTCGCTCAAGGAGGCACGAGAGCTGACTCAGAGAGAACTGTTGGAGCTCACTTGCCACTTGAACTACCCAATTGGATTTTTATTTATTATTCATTGGTTAATTAAGCTATTTTTTTTCTTTACTTTTCCTTTAGTAATTTTAATTATTTTTAAATTTAATTTTTGTATTCAATAGTACTTTTAATGTAATTTCTATATATATAAATTTTATATTTAAAAAAAATATAAATTTTATATATTAATAATAAACTTAATATTATAAAAATTGAATTAAAAATAACTCCAGTTAAGTTACATTAAATAAAATAAAATAAAAAAGCAGTCAAGTTTCATTAATTGAATTAGAAACCAGCATAAAATGAAATATAGAATAATAATCCTTTGGTTTATCTCCATGTTCTTGTCTTGTAGCATTTCTGCATAGGCAGATTAGGTTGCGGCCATGTCTCTTTTCTCATCACTTTATTCCCAACGGTGCCGATTGGATACAGCCTCGAAGGTTGCCTTTCTATAACTACTTTTGTTCGGTCGGACCGGAGAGTTATTTTATTTTATGCAATTTTTTTGCTTTTTCTGTTTTTAATAGCATCATCTTTTTACATCCGATAGTTTCAAGGAATTATGGTTAGTTTAAAATCAAGATTTGAAATGTTGTCGGGTAAAGGCTCATAGGTTACCCTTCCATAGGTACTTTGTTCAGTTGGACTGTCGATTTATTTTATTCCATACCACTTATAAGGGGTTTTACAATCTCTTATTCAAAATATAATATTCCTTTTAGGATCAAGTTAATAGAGATTTTTTTAAAAAAAATATTACTTAAAATTATTCATCATCTAACGTGACAATGTGTAATTCGTATTTGATTAATAAATAGATTATTTAAAAAAAAATCGAGTTGGGCCAATTCAATAACTAATGAAGAAAAGAGTTTTATTGTCACGTACTCAAATGGTGAAAATGTTAGCATTTTTACTCATAAACCCCACCAGAAGGTCCCATCGGCGAGACGATGATTGTGAGGAACAAGAAGAACGAAATTGGAAATACAAGCCAGAAATCAACTTAATTTATGGGGGCCTGGCATGAGGGGATAGATCCCGTGAAAGAAAACGATGGGCTAGACAGCTATATGTAGGGGTAATACAACACAGAGCCGAGCCAAAAAGGAGTCAGAGTAAAACAATCACCTTTACCGATAAAAACCTCCCTAGCGTACCGGGACATCATTTTAATAGCAATGGATATCAATGGGATCATTGTTCGAAGGGTATTCATGGACACAAGAGTAGTGTAAATATCATGTACCTCAAGACATACAACAAATTAGAACTCGCCAGGGAGCAATTGTAGCCGATTAGGACCCACTCACTGGATTCACTAGGGATAGTATAAAAGTTGATGGATGTATTACCTTACCTATTTAGATAGGACAATACCCAGGGTGCGGGAACTGGACATGAAATTTTTGGTCATCAAAATAAACTCTTCACATAATGTAATCCTCTAGCGACTCAGCTGCATGCCTAGAGGACCTTGGAGTGGTAGTGCCACTCGAACATCTCTACCTAAAATTCCAAACACCGGAGGGAGTGAGGATCGCCAAGTGCGATCGTCGTATGATCAGATCTTGCTACCTCCTGCCTGTCGACAAATAAGAAGACGAGATATGCAAATTCAAACCATAACAGGACAGGCAGACCACTTAGCACACCCAAGGAGAAAAAACAGCTAAAAACCAGGAAAGCCCATACAGGATCTCAGTGGTCGTTAGACCAGACACTTATAAACTAGAGATAGTGGAGGGAAGGCCAATTGAGTGCATGTGGAATTCAAGACGGCTCAAGAAAGTTTATCAATAGTTAGGAAGATAAACCCATATAGTTAGCTACTATGTACAATCAACTATTATAGTATCATATAGTTAGCTACTATGTACAATCAACTATTATGCACAAAAATACTAAAATAGGTTGATCCAAACTCGAATTCCCAATGTTTGGGATATGAGATAGAGATATTGATGATTCATATAGCAATTTATGTATAGTTTTACAATTTGTATGATTACTGTTGTTGTTGTTGTTGTTGTTGTTGTTGTTGTTATTATTTTTTTTTTATTATTATTATTGAGAAGAAAGGGGCGCAACGCTAATCTGTAGCGTTTCGCATCGGAAGTTCGGAACTGTGAGAAATCTCAGCATTTCATCAAACTCAATCTTTTTGGTGCCAGTAATCAGAGCTACCTGTTTGGGTAAGCGGAGAAGAGGTTGGGCTAGAGCATTGTAAATAGGGTTGTGATATCGGAAAAGGATAATCAATCTGCCCCGGACCAATTCTGGAGGCGGTGAGTAGCAGATTCCGATCGGCGGTTGCGACAGCTCTCTGTGGTGGCAGTGTGATTTTCTTGGCAACAAGCATCTTAGGCGCAGCAATTCTGGCGAGCTGTTGTATTGATTTCGGCAATCCAGGAGAACAACAATTTCCTTTTCCAATCTACTTGGGTTGTGGCAATAGCGAGGATCAATCTATATGCGGCTTCGGCAGTTATTTCCAAGCTTTGAGGAATAAAAAGATAAATAATCTGGCTGTTTTGTTGGTTTGTTTATTTGGTTCCTAAACCCGAATATTCCATAAGTTGTTTTAGGCTTAATGGGTTTTAATCGTTCGAATAAATGTCTTAAAGCATATGAAAAGTTAAATCGTTCGAATAAATGTCTTCAGCAGTTAATTACCACTGATTACTAGTGGTAATGGGGTTATGTTTCAAGAGTTTATATACCTGTTGCTTATCTCGTATCATGGTTATTTGAATACTTTGCTTTATAAGTCATTTGTTAGCTTGATCTAGTTATTTTTAATATCGCATTTCGATTACTTTAATTTATTAAGTTAATTATTTTCTAGTTTATAAATTGCATTGTATCAATTCTTTGTGGGTTCGACCCTTGCTATCGCACACTATCACTACAATTGATTCGTGCACTTGCGAGGACATAATTAAAATTATCCATCAAATTTTTGCGCCGTTTCCAGGGAATTGTTTACTGTGCAATTTGATTTCTTTCTTTTTATTTTTTTAATATTTAATTGAAAAAAATTACTTTATATTTGTGTTTTTCCCTATTTACTTTATTTTTTTCAATAATTGGATGATTTTTTTTCTCCCTTTTATTATTATTTTCATTTTTTCAATTTAATCTTGCTTATTATTTTTTAGTTCATTAGTTCAGTCTACTTTTTGAAAATTCCTTTTTTTTTTTTTTTACAAAAAAAAAAAATCATGTATGGATTTAACTTTTCAAATCTCTGTTAAGCTTGAAGCAGAATAATGTTAGAAAAATACATATAAGCACAGAGGAAGTATCAATCGCTTTTTCTAGATTCTACGTTTAAAGAGGAGTTAGAATATTTTACCATTGAAGCGTGCTTTGATAGATGCAAATTCAAAACCGTCCAATTGTTCAGCCTCGATCTAGTCCGTCCACCTGCCGAGCACGCGAGAACTCCTAGAGGTTTTACGTGAAAACTCTTTTCTGACTAAAATCTCTCTTTCACTTCTTATTCTTTAAGAAAAGATATATATAGCCTGGTTTGGGCCCAAATGTGTTAGCCTTTAAAACACAAAACTACTCAATATTGAATTAATTTATTAATAATTAGTTATTAATGTATTAATTCAATATCGATAACTCTTTATCGATTTCTTTTAAAGTTCTCATCATTACCACGAACCATTAAGGTGTGAATTTTTAGGTTCATAGTCAAACTAGCAACGAGTAATATTTAATAACTTATTATTAAATACTTCCTCTGTCCCATTTTATGCATCTGGTTCGGTTAACGAAGCTTGACTGAATTTATTTTTAATTCAAATTTTTATAATATTAAGTTTAGTATTAATATACAAAATTTATATATTTAGAAACTACACTAAGGGTCCGTTTGGAAAGCAGGAAAATGACTTTCGGAAAATGTTTTCTGGAAAATGTATATTTAGAAACTACACTAAGGGTCCGTTTGGAAAGTAGGAAAATGACTTTCGGAAAATGTTTTCCGGAAAATGATTCATTTTCCGGAAAACATTTTCCTTTCGAGTGTTTGGTTGCATTATGGAAAGCTGCCTTGGTGTGTTTGGTTCATTTTGGTCGAAAACATGTGAAACGGTCATTTTGGCCCTTTCGGAAAATGACTTACGGAAAAAAAAATTCGTAAATCATATTTCGAAAAAATGAACTGATTTTCTTTGGTCAACGGAAAACATTTTTCATTGACCTCATTTTCCGGACGTTGCCAAACACCGAAACTCGGAAAACATTTTCCGGAAGTCATTTTCCAAGTTACCAAACACACTCTAAAAGTACTATTAAACACAAAAAATCAAATTTAAAAATAAGTAACAAATAATAAATAAAATAAACAAAGAAGAAAGAGTTGGTTTGACCATTGAATAGTAAGTAGAACATATAAAATGGGACAGAAAGAGTAACTCGTAAGTCATGAGTGACACCTACCAGTATGTCATGACTACCTAGTTGATAATGAATATATTTAATGTTAGTGATTTAAGTCTAAAGCCCATTGATGCAATTGGTTGAATTATTATGGCAAATTAGATTGGTTTTAGTTTAGAGTCTGTCACTATTAACAGTGAAGACCTGATCGATCAGACTCTACGGCAGAGCATCCGGAATGTATCCGTTGGACTTCATTGACTTATCTTCGCAGATCTAGCAGAGCGGTTACATGCAAAAGAGGTGTGTTTACAAGAAAGTCCCTATCATCTAAACACCTCAAAGGGTATAACGGTAATCATCTACAAGGACATTCAAAGTTATGATTACCGTGTCTACCTAGAGTCAGAGTCTATTTAAAAGACCGATCTAAGCAATTCCAACTTGAATCACAACCATCTCTCCCTAAGCTTTAAGATATCTACTCTGATTATTTCATCTTCTCAAGACCGAAGTTCTAGAAGTCTAAGTTGAAGAACTTGAGAAGACAATCACTGATGCTTAATCTGTGGACATGAAGACTATGCATCTGTGGTGTAGTGTAGAGTGCGTTGGCGAGACTGACAGCAACAAAGCGACTCTCCAAGGAAGGGATTTCCTTGGACTTTTGACGCACGGATCTCCGTTCTCGACAATCTGCTATAAGCCTTGGATAATTGGGTACTTAACTTGTGTGGATCACTCGGGTGAGATTATATCATCTCTTACCTTTTGTATAATTGGTGTTGGAGATAGTGGATTGGACGCACTGATAGTTGTCCCCCAGATGTAGATATAAGTTGTATCGAACTTGGTAAGCAACATATGTGTTAGTTTATATTCTACCTTTAAATTCCACACTTAAATATCTATACTATTGCATTCTCTGATTGATGGATGATCTAGGGTTTTGAATTATAAATTATCGTCGTATAGATTAGGCTGTATCCGAATCAGTCATTAAAGAATATTAGGGTTAGTAAAATTTCATTTAAATATATTATAATGAACATTTCCATTACAAATATCATGCAACATTCCTTCTACACAACACTTGTTCCAAACCAGGTAAAGTCAAACCCATAAACTTAGTCAATATGTCTATTCAATATTCTTAACCTGAAGTCCATCTTCATTATACTCTGGCCCGAGATTATCGTTGTATGATTATTGAATAGACTAGAACATCCTTGTTACCTCAAGATTGTGGATCATCTATTGAACACACGCATGTCTTCGTATAATACTAAACTATGCCACCAAGTACACTTATAGTCCCATAAGGAACAAAAGACGCATATTGGCAAAAACTAGTCAACCATATGTACGAGACAATCATGTTGTCTCAAGTCAAAGGATTATTGCATACTTGTAACATATAACATACCGATGACACGTAGGTAAACACCATGTAGTACGTCGTAGTCAATCATTGTTCAATGAATTGTTCTCTAACAATCGTCCACATATTCACTCTCCGTATCTCATACATAATAGCATGAGACTCACCATAAGAAGGACAATGTGCTAGTCTTACCGGAATTCTAATGCCCAATTAGAATTCTTATGACTAGAAACATTTTTACAATACTTCATTTATTAATTATTTGTCATTCATATTCTTAACTCTTAAGAATGAAGAATTAAGAAGATTGTATTGAATAATATCAAATATTAATTAAGTCAAAATAAAATAAATAAAACATTTATTTATTATATTTATTTAATAAGAAATCAATGCCTAAAACAATAAATGTTGGCTCCTAGGGCATACAAGTCTAACAAATACTCCATTCATAACTGGTAGAAATAATAATGATTTTGGAAAAGCTAATTCAATAAATGTTTTTAATCAAATGCTTGTGTGTGACCCGTTTTATAATTCTTATTATCTAGGTTGGGAAAATCATTCTAATTTTTCTTGGGATAATAATCAAAATAACTTTCAACCAATTGTTCCTCCCCAACCTAAAAAAGAATCTTTGGAAGATACCCTACAGAATTATATACAGGTATATCTGCAAGATATATACCTGTTGCTTATGACTTCAAGATTACTAGTGGTAATGGGGTTATGTTCCAAGAGTTTATATAGGTGTGTCTTGGTTATTTGAATACTTTTCTTTATAAGTCATTTGTTAGCTTGATCTAGTTATTTTTAATATCTCATTTTGATTACTTTAGTTTATTAAGTTAATTATTTTCTAGTTTATAAATTGCATTGTATCAATTCTTTGTGGGTTCAACCCTTACTATTCCACACTATCACTACAATGGATTCTTGCACTTGCGAGGATATTATTAAAATTGTCAATCAGGTATTGAAGGATTAACTAGAGAACTCGAACATGTTGGAAAAATAGCACTAAAATGGCATTTAAGTGGCCATTTTGTGGTATAAATATATGTAGGGTCCACATCCGATTTGGGCCGGGTCAAAGTGGATTCGGATTCTTCATAGTGAGACGAAGAGATCGATATATTATACGCTCAAAATGGATAATGGGTGAATGGGAAATTGGTTCTCAAAGTAGACCCATTTGAGATGGAATTTTAAGTGAGGAAAAGCTTATTAGCTTTGTCCCACATTGGTTGGAAATGAAGATTTGCCCCACTATAAATACAAGAGCCTTTTTAAGGCTAATTGACTTGTATGGCATAGAGGCTCTCTTGCGCGCGCAAGGGGGTGCAAATCAAATCCCAAAATGAGTTCGAAAAGGCTTGAACTTGTGTGCGCCGGCACCTGCGAGCACGAATGTTGTTCGGAAAAGTGGCTGGCCTTGCGGGCTAAGTTATGCCAAAATTCCGAACAAGTTTTCCATCTCAGTCCACATAAGTTCGAGACATCAAGATGAACTGACCTATCGAGAGGTAGTTCGATGTCTCGAAGCTCGGCGGAGTCGACCTCTCGAAGGTCGTTCGCGTGCGAGTGCGATGTCGCGCGACCCGGGCTGGCGCGCGCGTCCGATGTCTCGCGGACCAGTGCGATGTCTCGCTGCCGGCATGATGTCTCGAAGCTTGCACTTCTCGACGTCTCGCGGCACGGCGATGTCTCGATGGTTCACAGTTTGGACCATGTCTCGCACTACGACTCCAGTAACCTCTCGAACGCGAGTTTCACCTACTGTGTCCGTTCAGAAATGACTCTTGATATCATGGAATTAATTTGATTAATTCCAATCATTATTTTCAGAGTTATTTCATGAATAATGGGACTTAGTAGTGGGTATAAATGTTGGTTAGTGGCAGAATTAAATTTCTGCTAGTGGGAGGAGGTTACTAATGGATGATCAATGCCATAATTAATGCTATGATCCATTTCATCCACTATATATTCGTTGTGAGCAGCAGGTTTGGAACACACCAAGAACACACTGCAATACACTGCTTTCTCCTCAAAACTCTGCTCACATTTCCTTCTAGCCACCTGCGTTGAACCCACGTTCCTAGTTCGCCGGATCCAAGTTCGTGTGCTCGAACGATTGGATCGTAATACGTTTTATCCTGGGAAACCTAGACCGCAACGCTCCAGCACCCCGGGAGGCGGTAAATAAGGTTTTAAGGAGAGTGGCAACACGACTCGTGCTTCCAACCACCCGAGATCGTCCGGATTTCATCCTCAACCGTAGTTCAGGTTTTCAACCTTTTGTAGGTTGTGATATTTCCTGTAATATTATCCTTCGTGGATAATTTTCTGTTTGTATTTCCGTTATTTCCTTGTATTTTCAAGATCAACCTTGTAACAGAACATTCTCAAAATTTTGGCGATCGGAGGGGAGTACTAGATGGAATTGATGAAAGAAGTATCAAATGGTTAATTTGAGAACTCGAACACTCTCAAAATTTTGGCGATTGGAGGGGAGTATTGGATGGAATTGATGGGAGGAATATCAAATGGTTAATTTGAGAACTTGAATGTTCTCAAAATTTTGGCAATTGGAGGGGAGTACTTGATGGAATTGATGGGAAGAGGATCAGATGGTTAATTTGAGAACTCGAACGTTCTCAAAATTTTGCCAATTAGATGGGAGTACTGAATGGCATTGTAAGGTGCATTTTTCAATCTTTAAGTGCATAACTTTGAAAACTCCCCAAGATGGGTACTTTTAAAAAAAAAAAAATCCTTCATTTTGGACAATTAATCTAGATTAGATCAATGACTCACATCTTATTCATTTTTCACATGAGAGTTCTTTCGCACGTGAACCATCCCATGTCATTATCTATTCCCTAAGTTAACTAAAGTATTCATTATTCAATATTCTCCACCAAAAAACTAAAGTATTCAATATTATTAATTATGTATTATGAAATAGTGCTCCTATTTTATTCGTTCTTTATTTTTTTTTTTGAGTACTACTGACTCTGTTACAATGTAGTATCTGTTCATAGCTACTTTCTCAACCTACTGAAGCACAAAGAGTCAAGTTGAACCCACTCCCATCATCCATGTGAGTGTTAACTGGGACACCGGGTGCCACTAGACCATAGACCACAAGGTATTTTATTCGTTCTTTATTTTATTCTCTATGAAATTCTATTTTTTATGTAATATTTTCCAATTTCTCAAACTAAACTGGTCCACTACAAGAAAACAACAAAATTATAAATTTAGCAACAGATTAAATAGTTATGACTTAAATATCTATGAATTTCAGTGTTTAACCTTTGTAAATCTATTGGTAATTTACATTATTACTAATTTTTTCGTAGTTACATTTGATTTTTCTTATAGTGTGTTAGCATTAATAATAATTATACTTGATCGCATGCGTGTAATATAAATATTATTTCGTATTTCTTATCTAACATGACATGTGAGACTAAGGGTGCATTTGGAAATCTGAAAATGACTTCTGAAAAATATTTTCCGGGTTTCCAGTGTTTGACAAGGGGGGAAAATGAGGTCAATGGAAAATGATGCCTTAGTCAAAGGAAAAAAATGTATGTTTTGGGGGAAAATGACTTCCCTTTTTTGGGGGAAGTCATTTTCCAAGGGATGCACATGCAAAATTTGTTAAAATAGTGGGGTTTTAGTTTTTACAACACTGGTCCGCGGGCTAGGGTTCATGCAACCCTAGCCTACCCCACACGGGTTGGCAGGCCGTCTAATGGGCTTTTTTTTTTTTTTTTGTTAAATTCAAAGTTAAAAAAAAAAAAAGTAGAATCTACAAATATTAACATTCTGAATTTGCAATCCAACTTTAAAATCTAACAAAAATTAATATTAATTCAACGTTAAAAAATAAGTAAAGTCTACAAATAATATTAATTTTTTCATATTTAAAAAGTAAAATAAAATTACATTTTAAAATTTTACACAAATAATATATATTTTTTATTAAGACCTGGTTTGTCGGCTGCTGGTCTTAGCGAGCCAAGCCCGTTAGGCTCGTTATTTAGTGAGCCATCTTTTTATAAGCTAGTTCCCGCTCTTATTTACAACATTATTTGAGGATTAAATTTAAACTAGGCCCGTTAGCTCTTATTTTTTATACCTTATTAATAGCTTAAAATAAATTATAAGTTCCTAAATAAGCTCTGCCGTCTTGATATAAAGACTCTAGTCTAAGTAACATTTAAATTTGCAATTGCATTTATATTCAATAGCTATTCAAATATTCTTAAATTAACAAATCTCCTTGTGAAGTATACATTAAGCCACATCACTAAGCTAAGATTTGGAATTTCTTATTAATTTGGAAAATCATTTTAAAAATATTCCTAAAATTCACAAGAAAACTATGAAATCACTTAGATGATGCATCACTTCTCACATATAATACACCCCTTTTCAAAGATTTTTTTTTCAAACATTATTTTAAATAAGTAATGTAAATATATAAGAAGACATTATGCCGCGGCGCCGTTACGTTGGGTCCGGTTAAAAATTAACCAACTCCTACTGAATCTGATGTAATAGCGGCGTCACACTGAAGGCAGCATGCCACAAAACTATTATGGTGAAGACTTCTCATTTCACAATTTTACATACTAAATCAATAATTTGTAGTTCAAGTTTAAATCTTGTTAATGGAACCCTTTTTTAAAAAAATAATAATAAAACACTTCATCGATTAATTAATATCCTCCATCAAGACATTACAAAGGAAAGGAGTAGGGTGTGAAGACCACCCCTCGCAATCTGACTTACAAATGGACTCCCGAGCTAGTAAATAGGTGTCCGATCCGCAAATTGCCTGACAAAAGAGATAGATACATTAGTAAACAGACTAAACCTATCTTTAATATCCAATACAATTAAAGCAAACAAGGACTCCCCAACATTAGAGTTCGGTTCTGGACAACCAGAAGGGTCGGACTTTCAAGTTGGAATGAAGCTATGGTATAAAAAGTTTTATATATCAAAATATAAAAATCGTGTGTTCAAATCTTGTGAATGGAGAAATATGTATTTAAAATTTGAATTTGAAATGAACTGTGATATAAAAAAATTTGCATACTAGAATCCTCAAATAATGTTGTAAATTTAATCCCTTATGGTATAAATTATATTGTAAGTGGGAGATGTTATACAATGGTAATCTATATTGAATGAATAGATTGAATGGTAATAACTGGTTTGGAATAGATGGTGATAATGAGTGGAATTGGATTTGATAACATTGTCGTTCGGGTGAGCATAGTAGATACTAGATAACAATCCTATTATTAGGTAAAAAATAAAGGGCAATATGATGACAGACTTAGTGACATCGATATTGCTACTTATAGATTTAAAATTTTTTTGGCTAAAGTGTCATTTCACACTATGAACTATATTGGATTATTCATGCCGCACCTTGAATTTTCATAACGTCCATTTCGATACACAAACCATTAATTTGTTTTCATCTAGCATTTTTCACAGGTTACCAGGTTACTATGATGACATGGCACAGGTAATTAGCTTATGTGGATATTCTTTTTAAGTCAACCCAAAATTTTTAAGTAAACCCCAAAAATCAACGCCTCATGGTGCCCCTCCCTCGTGCCTTCAGCCGCACCATGCTCACTAGACCAAATCACCACAGCCCTTCCACAATCCACTGCTCCTCCCCTCCCTTGCGGCAGCGTGTGTCGAGCCCACCTGATGACCTACCTATAGGTGACCACGCTTCGTTCTTCGCGATTCCAAGGTTACACAAACCAGAACCGGAACCTTATATAAAGGTTCTGGTTCCAATTCAACCGGAATTTTTTTTTTAGTATATATAATTATATATAATATGTTTTTTTATTATAAAATCATATTATAAATTTTTTTATTATTATTTTGGCTACTGCCTACTGGCAGTAGCTAAATATAATTTTTTAAAATTATATTTAGCTACTGCCAGTAGCTAAAGCCTAAATATAAGATTTTTTTTTATTTTACGGTTCTGGTACCGGTTGTTGGGCTAGAAAAGGTCTAGAAGAAAATTAAAAAAAAAATCAAAAAAAAGAAGAAGAAGAAAACAAAATAAAAAAAGTCCAAGTTAGCATAGATTACCTATAACTTGTAAAAAATGCTAGATGAAAAAAAAATTAATGGTTTGTGTATCGAAATGAACGTACGTTATGAAAGTTTAAGGTGCAGCATGAATAATCCAATATAGTTCATTGCGAGATGACACTTTAGCCTTTCTCAACCTACTGAAGCACAATTGTCTCCACTGAGGTTCGAACCCACTCCCATCATCCATGTGAGAGTGTTAATCGGGACACCGGGTGCCACTTGACCACAAGGTCTTTGGCATAGATTTAAATTATTAAATAGAGAAATAGTAAAAAGAATTATTAAGTTTTATATGAAAAATTAATTAAGCCCATAAACTTCAAAAAAATTAAGAGTTAATTATCAAAAGGATCACTTGACCTAGAGAAATTATTAATTTGATCATTAACTATTTTTTTGCCTAATTAAGTGCCTCAACTTTAAAAATCTTAATCAATTTGGTCCTCAATTATTTGTTAGCCGCCAGATACCCGTTTACTCAGGACCAAATTGGTAATTTCGGTATAATCAAGGGACCATTTCGGTAATTAACTCTTCGATTTAATAAGAGAGGGGATGGTGCATGTGATGACCGAAATGGTCCATTGACTAGTAAAATTATCAATTTGGTCTCGAGTAAACGGATATCTAACTACTAAACAAACAGATGACCAAATTGGTTAAGATTTTAAATTTGAGGGGATTAATTAGGCAAAAAAAAAAATAGTCAATGACCAAATTAGTAATTTCGCTATAATCAAGAAATCATTTCGGTAATTAACTCAATAATAAATCAACTTCATGGTTGTCTTCTTCCTCAACAAGAAGAACGCAACTGACGACCATTCAATGGTCGCCCGTCATTAGTTTGGGCTGCTAAAATCCTAATTACTAATTATTATGATAATTTGTTATTAGGTTTAAATGTATAAAAATATCAGTTGATTTGTTTAATTATAACTTTTTAAAATAAAGAGGACTAATTTTTTAAAATCTTTAATAGCCTATTTTCTCAATTAAATATTAATGGACAAAGCGTAGTGATGGGGATATAGGGGTTGGGCTAAGCCCAATGGGTGAGTGTGCCACGCAGTGTGCATGAGTGGTGACATACATGCGCATGCATGGGTGACGTCCCAAGGTGGTTAGGCAAGTGGTTGGGCACTTCCCAAGGTGGTTAGGCATGTGATTTGGCATGCCCCAAGGTGGTTAGGCATGTGATTTGGCATGTCCCAAGGTGGTGAGGCAGGTGGTTGGGTATGTCCCAAGGTGGTTGGACATGTCCGTGGCGTGCTAGGACATGGGTTATAGCGGCTAGGTACGGATGAGAGTGTACAAGGGGTGCATGGTACATGGGGGTGTGGTTATGGGTGTGCATGAGGGGTACGGGTACGGGTGTGTGTGACGGGGTACGGGTGTGTGTGACGGGGTGGGGGTGTGTGTGACGGGGTACGGGTGGTGCATGGAGGTAGGACGTGGTGTGCGTGGCATGGGGGGTAGGGGTGTGACGTGGGGGGTGGTACCGGGCGGTGTATGGCGGCGAGGCACGGGTGATGTGGGGGATGGTACTAGGTGGTGCATGGCGGCAAAGCACGGGGTGTGACGTAGGGGCATGGTGTGCGTGGACGTGGTGTGCGTGGGGGTGGGGAACACAGGGACACCTGGATGGCCAGGTGTGTGTGGATGGATGGCCTTACATGTGGGTGGTCCTAGTTGGTCTTAAGACAGTATAAAAGGAGGGACCTCGGTCCATTTAAGACATCACTCAAAGTCACGAAGACTTCTATGGCCTGGTGGTCCAAGCTTTGTCAGCTGTGTGGTTGAGACAAGGGACAATCCCCAGCAAGGTTCTTTGGTCATTAGTCTGCTTTATTTATTAGCTGGTCCTTAGGCTCTTTATTTATTATATTTATTCCCTAGTCCTCTATTTGTTTATTTTTTTTATTATTTGGGCCATCGTTTTTGGGCTGTTATTTCTTGGGCTTTGTACGCGTTCTATCGGGCCTCACGCCCCAATCAATAACATTATCATTTTCTCGTTACTCTCAATATTGATATACCCAGTTTATGGTGGACCCAGTCCCGATAAAATCATCATTTGCGCAGTCTGTGGGGAACGTTGCAAAAAAGCACACGTTCCTGATCTCTAACAGTTTTATACAAGCCCAAGTGAACAAAAAATGGCCAAGTCGCAGAGCGTTAACTCACCCCGCAGAGTCAATGGGGAAGTGCAAAACACTGATAGGCAAGCTCTACCTCCCTTCAGAGGTAGAGATGCCCCCGTTAAAGTAACCGGAGCCAAAAAGGGAACCAGAAGGGCCCACTCCATCCCACCGGAGGTGGAGGTTGCCCCCGTAGGCCGTGAGGTCGCTAACACCGTGAACGGGCTTCCAAGGCAAAACCCCGCCGCCCCACGCTCTAGTAGCTGCAAAAGTAAGCCTGGCTTACCCCGAGCTGAGCGTGGTACAAGGAGAAGTTTGTAGGTTCCTCTCGACCAAGAGTTCGGGTGGGGAAACGAGATTCCCAGAGAAATTCTCCGACCCACTAAGGACTCGGAAGGTGAAAGCATGTACCGCACCCCAATGGCAGAAGGGGTTCACTATGGGTTCGCAGGCCCCTCCTAGGCACCCGAGGGTTGGGCCAAGAAGGTGGATGATAAGATCGCCGAGCTACTCCAATGGAAGGAACGGGGTAACCTCCCGGAGGTGCGCAAGATCGCAATAATCCCGCTATTCACCCAAAGAATAATGAGGGAGCCCCTCCCTCCCAACTTCAAATTCCCAAACATCAAGCGCTTCGATGGCTCCGAAGACCCACAGGAGTATATCATGGCATACTAGGCCACCATGATGTTATTAGGATCCTCCGAAGCGGCAATGTGTAGGGCTTTTTTCTACACATTTGGAGGACAGGCGCAACGGTGGTTCACCAACTTAAAGGGTAACTCTATTGAGTCTTTTCACAACCTGCAATGAAATTTATTGCCCGCTTCATGAGGGGAAGAAAGGGTCGAAAGCACTTCACGCACCTCACTACCGTGAAGCAAAAACCAGAAGAATCTTTGACCGAATTCCTAGTCCGTTGGCAAGTGGAAGAGGCGGACGTGGAAAGCATAGATGACAGGTCCGCCATCGTGATGTTTATATATGCTCTAAAGGTAGGAGAACTCTATAAGACATTAAGGCGTAAGACCCCATGCACATATACGCAGCTCTCATGGCAAAGGTAGACAGGTACGCAGAAGTCGATGAGGTAAACCGACTCAAAGGAGGTGTGTAAGAAAATCCCGCTAAGAAGTTCTGGGCGGAAGATTCCATTAAGAAAGGTACTAGCCCGCCAGTGGAAAAGAATATCTCGAGTAAGGAGGGGAAGAACATACCCGGTAACGCCCCCTAAGATCCCATAAGAATCCAAAGGGTGCCCCCCCCTTGGGCTCCTCGTTCTCCCGCAAAAGCTCCGTTTCCAACCCCTCTCACCCCCCTAAAAGCCCGACATAGAGAGATATTAGCATATGCGGAGGAATGCCAAGTTGTGAAAGCTTCTTATCAAGATTATGTGGCTGTCCCCAATCAAGGAAAATACTGTCGATACCACCCGATATGGACATAGCAGGGATGAGTGCCATGCTTAGTGAAAGGAAATAGAAGCACTCCTCCAATCAGGCCAGCTAGGAAATTTCATTGATTGGAATAGGATGTATCATAGGAATGTATGGAAGAGAGATTCGGCCGAGCACTCGCATTATCCTACACTGTAGATAAATATGCCATGGAGTCCGTAGATAAGGGCAAGCGCCCGCTCATAAATGTGATTTTCAGGGGATGGTCTCTCGCGGGGCTCGAAGAGTAAACGGGAGCTAGCTAGGCGACTACAATAATAGTGATGAGTAGAGATATATAAGTAATGGGTGGAAAACTGGAAATAAGTGAAGACTAACTATTGTGAGAAAGGTAGTAATTAGTGTTAGGATTTACACGTGATTTGAATACAAAATTCTATTTTCGTTTATTTAAATTGTAGTATGATATCAACTACCATGTAGTGTGATGGCATTCGGGTTACCATTCCAAATGGGTGGTCATATGTTCAATTTACGGTGGTGGGAGCTTACAAGTATAGATCAAATGATACTATTTTGTAAAGAATTATGAATATTTAAAAGAAATGTAGTGTGGATTGGGATTTGCCTAATTAGCATTGAATATCTTAGTAATCATCGCACCCCACCCTAGCTCATTATGTGCGTGTGTGCGCACACGCGTGTCTATTTGTGTATAGTAGATGTTTTAATAGAAATAGATAATATACTATTATACAACAAAAAATTATTAAAGGTTGAAATAGTTTAATGGCTAATAGACATTTTATTGTCTTAAGAGAACTAAGTACCAAAACTTTTTTACTACCCTCCAAATGTAATTTTTATTTGAGATTTTATTTTTATTTTTACATTAATTGTGAGATTTATAATGTGTTATGTGTAGTAATAATTATTTGAATCGATGAATTAATTGATACAAAATATGTTTTGTAATTCAATTATGAAAAAATTTTTAAAAGAAAAAATATAGTTTTTCTTAACTATTTAGTCAATATGATCTAGAAGTTTCAATTATTCATCATCGTATTCAAATTAATTTAGGAACATATAGGGTTGATTTAATTAAAATAAAAAGTATTTATAAATATAATATTAATAGAGATCATATGCAATTCATTCCAATGATTTCATATTTTATCATAAATAGTTTTATCATTTTTTAAGTTTTCGTCCCCACTTAACAATATTCTCAGATCCAGGCCTCGTAGTGATGGCCAATGTTGACAGTGTTCAATATAGCCAATATTGTCAGTATTTAAATGTTTAATATAGTTCAAATTGTATTTAGAGTTAATACCATTTAGGATCCTGTTCTTCAAGTATAGTGATTTTGCTACGTTTAGTCCTAAACTTTCAAATTGATCACCCGTGATCCTTCAACTTTCAAATTGTTACCATCAGTGGTCCAAGTTAACCACTCTTGGTCTTTCAACTATCAAAATTTATCCACTCATGGTCCTTCCAGGAGGACCACGACTAGTTAAATTTTGAAAGTTGAAGGACTAGTGGTAAACTTGGATCACGGATGATAACAAATTGAAAGTCGAAGAACCACGGGTAGTCAGTTTGAAAGTTTAAGACTAAATGTAGCAAAATGAGTATACTCAGAGGATCCCATATGACATTAACGCATTGTATGTAGCATAAAAGATAGTATTGTCCATTTGATAGGTAAAAATTCTTAATATTATTATCCATGACCCAAAAATTGAAGAATTTAATTTAATAGGTTAAAAACATGTCCAAGCTAAGGCGTTGCATTTTTCATTGATGTTTTAAAATTATCCATGATTGTGTAAATCATATAATATGAAAGTTACTTTAAACATGGAATAAATAAGAAAAAAGGTTTTGGTTGTTCTTTTTTGGGGAAAGGTGCTTTTGCAATTTTAGTTATATCAGGGTCATTATGTGTGCATGTTCCAGTCCACCATATTTTTTTTTTTTTTCTTTTTTTGAGTAAAACAAAAGCAAACAATAAAATTACTCAAACAACCCTCAAATATATCGAAAATTCTCGATTTAATTTCAAAATTTTTTTGAGTACTAGTGACTCTGTTACAATGTAGTATCTGTTTATAGCTACTTTCTCAAATTTCGAAATTTAGTATTTCAAATTTTATTTTTGAATCAAACAACTCACTAATGTCAACGGTTATGTTATTAAATTGACATTCCACCAATTCTCTACTTTTTGGTAATTTTCACTTTTGTGAAAAAAAAAAAAAAAAAAAAAAAGAGAGTTATATATACACCCATAAATATATGAGAAACTTTATGGTATAGATTAGTATCGGTGACTCTTGCATCTAGTGTTGTCTAAAAGTAGTGCGGGTTTTTGACCCCTACATAATGCCTAACAGCATAGGGCCTCAATTTTAGATGGTACAATATCTATTTTTGACTTAGCTGCTTAAGAATTTTTATTTTTTTAAAAAAATCTACAATTAAGCCCAATTAGCGTTATCGAATAAACTTGCATGGTAAAACTAATAATTATACAAATACTTACCTTATGAATGTGATGAATTTCAAATTATCGAACTAATAACAATACTAATGTTTATGACAAATTATACAATGGATCAGGTCTACCTCACATTGTAGATCCTGGTACAAAAATAACCTTCAGATTCTATATTTGTAGTTGATCTTGACACATTATGTTTGAAAGTTTATGTATATGTAGTTAGCATATTATGTGTCAGCAATTATCAAGTTATTTGTTTATATGTACAGAAACTGTTAATGGTAAATACAAAATGTGTTAATTAAAGGTATAAAATTTTTGTATTAGGGTTCACAATGCAATATGAATCCTAGTCCATGATATAACAATTGAATATTTATACCACATTTAGAGATAAATGTAAATTATCATATCAAATTTAAAACCACAATTCAAAGAGTTGTACTATACATAATTTTTATTTATATTTAAATCTAATTCCTAATGCATTTATTTCATTAGTTTTAGAAAGTGGTCCATTTTGTTTCCTTTTTAGTTTTTTCTTTTCTTTTCTTCGTGCCAAATCAATGCAACGTTGATTTCGCCATTTTTAGAAAGTAACCCGCTTTTTCTCCTTTATTTCATCTAATTAATCCATATTTTATGATAATATAATATAATAGGATGTATTGTCCAAAGTAAAATTATTATTATTTTTAATTAAAAGAATTGAATATCAAATTTACCTCGTGAATTTTGGTGGAGTAGAGCTTATAGAACACGACAAACCTCTTTCTCTGAGTACTACTTTCTCAACCTACTGAAGCATCCACTGAGGCTCGAACCCTCGAATCCACTCCCATTATCCATGTGAGAGTGTTTTCCGGGACACCGGGTGCCACTAGACCACAAGGTCTTTGGCATTTTTTTTTCTCTTTCAATTGTCAGTAAATTTATTATTTCATACCAAACAATAGAATTTAAATTTATCCTTTATTCTCACATTATCTTTTTCACGTAATTATAATTCTTTTCCTCACTAATTTCCTCCAACCAAACGTCTTGTTACGTAATGGTCTGACTGTTTCAATGTTTGGACCACTGGCAAAATGGGTAATTTATTAATCAATTACCATTGGTCGCAAATCGCAATGCCACTTGGAATTTAAGCATTCAAAATAAATTATATGTTTTTTGAATGAACTTTGTTATGACGCTACCACGGCCATGACGCGCACCATTCTCTACACGTTATGACGGTTGCATATTGTACATCTTTTGACCTTGGGTAAAACTGAAATAGTTCAAATAATTGTGACGAAATTAAAATGATTAAATTGTTTTAATTGTACTATATTTTTGGTTGAGTTTTATCTCACTAGTTAAATTTTTATTGGTTGGAGTACTGTCCATTTAAACGTATGACAAAGAATGGTCGTTCTTCCAAAAATATTATATTCTTAAACAAGTTTTATTATATTGTTACAAATATATGATGACCATTATTATATGACTTTTCCATTGCCACTTCTTCATCTTCTTCATTTATATTGTAAATATGAATGGTCAAGCTTATTATATATATATATATATATATATATATATATATATATAGAGAGAGAGAGAGAGAGAGGGATCATATATTTCATTAGTAATTCACACCATGAAGTACATATTGAATTTTTTTAGTACTATTGACTCTGTTACAATGTAATATCTATTCATAGTTACTTTTTCAATCAAATTAAACACAAAGAGCCAATATTGCCTACACTGAGGCTCGAACCCACCCCCTCATATGGGGTGCAATCGGGTGCCACTAGACCACAAGATCTTTGGCTATATCCTTTCTAATGTTCTATTATTTCACAACACGTAATCAACACGTGTGCTCTATATCCTTCAATGAACGATCACAAAGAAGAAACTAATGAAAGTATCGATTTGGTTGAGGAAACAATGGAAAGCAAATTTAAGCATTATAATAATGCAGATCTACGCGAAAGATGGAAAACGTGAGATAATTATATTATACTATATGAATTCATTCTTGATGGAGATATTAGAAACGACCCAATAATAGAGACCCGGGATTTGGGAGTGCCTAGCCCGAGGCCCATAATGATTGCGTTGATTTAGTCTCATGGCACACCAGGTGTGCTTGAACTTAGTCTTGTGGCCCTCCACAAATTTAGCCTAATTCGGTTTGGATTTTCTTGTATAAAAAGACCATTGTCTTAGCATTACAGGACATCTTCATCATGCCTTGTCCAAACAATTACTGTAATAGCATTACACTTCTTTTGTAATAGCTTTTGCAACTACGAATCAATACAACACTTGGTCTTCGAGACCTACATCAACTACTTTTCCTATAGCTTTGCTTATTCTATTATCGATTTATACTTTTCTTAATTTATTGGATTTATTAATTCATATGCCCCGATTAATTAAATCCATTATTGGTGCTTTCATTGAGAGCTCGACATACAAGCTCGAGCATGCTCCTTATTTTTCAATGATTCCATAACAGTATACCTAGGCCGAGTTCACGCAATTCTTGCGGAACCAACGCTGCCCCTCAAGTTGCCACCATACGCACGGTCACCACCGCCATACCAACGGTCATGGCCACAATCGTAATCTCCACTATAACCACCTTCAGAAGACCACTATGAAACCTTTCGCCGCCGTCTCTGCAAGATGGTGATTCATTAACAGTAATGTGTTGTTACGATTGTCTAGCTCGGGCCATTTATAGCCTCGATAGCGTGTTCATCCTTGGAGGTAACAATGTCAAATCCTCTAGATCTACCAGCCTCATGATCGTTGCTATTTATTCAGTGTGGGATCTGATCATGGACTCAACGCCAGCCCTGTGCCAAAACCTGCCATTCATAACAAGAATAGGTGTTATAGAATGTTGTTTGTGAGGAATGTCAATCAAACAAATACCATTCAACTGAACAAGGAGTTTAGTCAAATTATAACTAGCTTTGTCGTGTCCATTAGAATACCCGCGTGGCCACAAATCTACAGACGATGCCCCAGGGATCTACTATCGCACAGCCGTTCGTGATCGCAGCGAGCCCGCTAGGCAGTTTGTGGAAAACATTCGCTAGGTTCTTCTTCCCGAATAGTGTTGCCAGAGCCGCCGCCGTTCATCCGAAGAGCGTGGCGGTGACTGTAATCCTACCGACAACGCTCCACTACCCGAAGCACGAACTGCTACTTTCGTAGGCTTCAAAGATGGTGATGAAGGAACCTGGGGTGGAAAATGTACCACCCGAACCATAGCAAGAACATATTTTCGCTCCGGAAATGCCTCCTCTAGCCTGACGTCGGCGGCAGGAAATTATTCCAGGAACGCTAAGTGAGGGAGGAGTTCAAGATTGCGATTCTGGGGTTCGTTGGCTTGGACTATTCTCTGTGCTGTCACCACGCAATATTGGCCTGCACCGTTGGGAACTTTTCTGCACCATCCAAGATTGAGCCTGAGTGCCGAGGGACCAAGGTTTCTGGCGGAAGCAGAAGGATACATTTTTAAATCTGGGTTCTCGTCCCGAGGGCGTTTCCACGCTGTGTCTGTTTAGTAGGCACTTACACATCTGAATCTCTGTGACGATAAAAACTTCTCTGAAAAGGAATCCAAGAAGTTTTATAGAGGACAAATCATATCAGTGAAGGTGGAGACAAAGAATAACGGGAGAAGAATTGGAAGAGGATGGACTTTTAATGATGTTAAGCTGGGAAATGGAGGAATGCTTTCTGGATTTTTTATCAACACATTTGAACTGGGGAGAGAATGTATCCATTGATTAGTGTTTTCCTTGCACAAGACAAGAATGCATTATGCCCATGAAATTACAGTGTGTAATTATTTGAAGTATAAATTGCACTAGAAAATGGAGAAGGGAAGATAGTGTGTTGTCTCAGTAGTGTCTCTCAATACTACATTGTCGAATGGATTCATGGAGTGGGAGTGATTTCATCAGACAAATTTTTTAAGACATTGTTCTTTCCACTATGATACCTGCAACCATTGTTGATATTCAGGGTAGTAAAAAGATTGATGGCATATATCAATTTCACCAAAACTCCCCCTGCTGAAATATTCATATCGCATGCGCCGCCGCCTTACACCTCCACCAACTGGAGATTATTTTCACAGTGTGGCCATAAGAGATCTACAATCAGTTTCCATGGAACGGTTCAAGGTGTTTGATCACCTTGGCAGGTTATTCTTTTTCCCTTCAACAATTATACGAGGAAGAGGAAGCCGTCTTCCTCCATGGTGGTTAGGAGGGATGGAGGAAGATGCAGGATGCAGGTGTGGTGCTAGGAATGACGGCATGGAAATCTAACACATGCTGCACTTCCCAGGTGAATATCAAAAATACTTTTGACTATGGCGCCAACATCGCGAACCCCAATGGCGCGGATGGTCCCGGTGCCTCTAGTTACCCGGCTCCAACACTTCAATGGTCTGCAATACCATATTAATCAATATAATATTTGCTACACTTGATGTGTATAATTTTATAAATATTAATAAAAATATATATTGTTATGATATTAAAAATTCAATCAATCTAAACTTATTGAAATTCTTATATGATTTAATTCTTTTAATAAGGTGATAACATATAATTCACTATAAATAAAAAGGAATGCTAACAATTTTGTAAAGAACCATCGTTGTATTTGAAAAAATATAACTTACCATTTCTATTTATAGCAATATGTAGATGCAATGCATTATCGACTTTGTTAATGTTTTTCTAAATATTTATGTATCCAAGACTAGTTCTATTGTTTTATAGGCAAAATTGTGATGAGTAAAAGTAGCGATAGTAAAAAAAGGGTGAAAATGTCGTATGACACGTACTTGTATGAATTGCAAGATTCTAGACACTAATGTATTGGAATTTAGAAGGATCCAAGAAAATTATGACTGAGTATGGAAAATAAAAGGAATGCAAATTAAATAGGGAATAAATTATACGAATAAAGACGAGTCCAGATTAGGGTATTGCTTTCTTGATGTAGTAACAACTCAGAATTAGGGGAAAAACAATTCACCAAAGGAATTATGGCAATGCACAAAAGAATTCAAGTTCCCCTAATCTTAGTCGAAGTCTCTTTGATTGAACCTGAATTCCTTTGTGCATTGCCATAATTCCTTTGGGTATGAAAGTATAGAACGGGAGGTAGGAAAATAATAGTATTATAGTTCGGGGCGCTATGTCCAAAAGAGTGCATACTAAATTCGAGATATTGGCCCAAAAGGGCAGCCCAAATGAAAAAATAATAAATAATACAAGCTATAACTCAAATAGTGAACTAGAAATAATAATGTTGCTACTAGGAATCAAACCCTGGTGTTTGGGTTGAAGGTTAGGACCACAAATCCCTGGATGGATCGTTATATCGTGGACCAAGGTTGTTGAGGGATGAAGGGCATTAGTGTGAATTTACATCTCGTTCCTTCTATATAAACACATTGTAACGTACTGTACTAGCTAAGCATTTTTCCTCTTCATTCTGTAAACTCCTTCATCAATACAATACACAATAACTATGTTTTCCTCTTGATGTGCATTTCGTCATGGTATCAGAGCTCGCCAGTGAGGGAGCCATGCAGCCGCAGCTTCCGATACCGGCGAGACGACTCTTGAAGATCGTAGAGCTGCGCGATCGTCTCCGTCAACAGATCCACAGAGGATCCTTACTCCACAGAGGAGTAACAAACCTAAAGGTATTCTATTACTTCAATCGATCGATTAGAGCAGTTCAATCGATCAATCAGCAGCGATGGCGTAGATTCTCCTCCTCCATCGTGAGTGGTAGCTCGTGGAGCAGATCCGCGAAGAGTTTAAGCAAAGTGCTCATCATCCGTCATTTTTTTTGCAATTTTTAAACAGAGCAGATCCGTGAAATTTTCGAGCAGAGTGCTCGTTGATGTTGTAGTGTTTGCAATTTTTAGTCGAAGTTCCCAGAGCAGATCCGCGGAAAGCTCGAGCACAAAGCTCGTCCTAGCTATATTGTCGCCGCAGCGGCGAACGAGGAAAAAGAAGCAACTGTTGACTCTGATTCGCGACTTTGTTTCTAAAAAATCGCAAGGAGAGCGAAGAGTCTCGGATCTGAAGAATCGAGTTTGAGAGCTTCGATCCGAGATTGAGGCTCCAACTGCAAACATCGAAGAAGCAATAAAGCGGAAGCGGTTTCGAGGAGCGGTGGCTGAGATTGATTCGTGGAGCAGATCCATGGATACGAACCTCTATTCCGTCTTCTCAAAGCCAGAGCAGGTTGTGTTGTCCTCATTAGTGACAGAACATTGAAGAAGCAATAAAGCGGAAGCGGTTTCGAGGAGCGGTGGCTGAGATTGATTCTTGGAGCAGATCCATGGATACGAACCTCTGTCCCGTCTTCTCAAAGCCAGAGCAGGTTCTGTTGTCCTCATTAGTGACACCGCCATTGGCGGTTTTGAGGCTGGTATTAGGGAGCGCTCCAACGGAGAGATTGTGTCAAGTTATTTCTCTGGTTTCAGAGATGAGTTTCTCCTCCACTTTCTCCTCTTGTTCTACAATGGTGAATGTTTGCATCGAGGAGAACAAGAAGTCCTTGATTTGGATTTGGCTTGTGTTGATTGCAATCACATGTTGTGAAAGTGTGATTTTCGTCGCCAGATTAAAGCGGCGTGAAGCGTCAAATGTGATGCCGACAGGGAGATTGCCGGCGATTCTTATAATGATACAGTCGTCTCCGGAAGACATTGATCTGATGCATGATCATGGGATGGATGCATATAGATTTTCCATTTCGTGGACTAGAATTTTACCCAAGGGAAGGTTTGGTGGAGTAAATCAAGTTGGAATTGAGTTTTATAACAAGGTTATAGATAATCTGCTATCCAAAGGAATAAAATCATTTGTGACTATACATCCCCACGACCATCCCCAAGAGTTTGAGGATAGGTATGGCAGTTGGCTGAGTTATGAGATGCAGAAGGTTTTTGTTTACTTTGCTGAAATCTGTTTTGAGAGTTATGGGGATAGAGTGAAGTACTAGATTACTATCAATAAGCCAAACTTGATTCAAATTGTTGTGATATGATTCAATTTCAAATTCCTCCTCCTAAGACTAATATTGCTTTGAATGAGATATTGTTCTGCATGGGAAGATGGTGTAGTGACAAGTTGGGTCTCACTTTCACTCTAAGCTGGGCATACAAACTTGCATGCTCCAGCTTACCGGGGGGTGTTGAGGGATGAAGGGCATTAGTGTGAATTTACATCTCCTTCCTTCTATATAAACACACTGTAACGTACTGTACTAGCTAAGCGTTTTTCCTCTTCATTCTGTAAACTCCTTCATCAATACAATACACAATAACTCTATTTTCCTCTTGCTGTACATTCCGTCAAAGGTCCACAGTGCGCAGTGGACCCTGGTCCAAAACAACGTCGTTTAACTAAGTTATGGGAGTTAACACGCGACGGACACTGTTCCGTCCATCCAATTCCCGTTATGTGTAATTTTGTGTATTCTTATGTGTAACTCTGTGTATTCTATTGAGTATTTATGTGTATTCTATTATACAGTTCTATAAATTAATAATTTCAATACCATATCTCATGAAACATGAATGCTAATACTTAGGTTAGTGATTCTGTATATTCTATTGAGTGTTTGTGTGTATTCTAGTATATAATTATGTACATTAGTCATTTCAATACCATATCTCATGAAACAGGAATGCTAATACTTGGGGTAGTGATTCTGTGTATTCTATTGAGTGTTTATGTGTATTCTAGTATATAATTCTATGCATTATCGGTTTCCAATACCGCAATAAAATTGAGTATAAAAATTAGATCATTAATGTACAGAAGTATATAAAAGAATACGCATATCATTCAATAGAATACACACAATCAATAGCCTAAGTATTAGCATTACTATTTCATGAGTTATGGTACTCGAAATCAATAATGTACAGAATTATATACTAGAATGTGCAGAATCATATACTAGAATACACAGAATTATTAGCCTAAGTATTATCTCTACTGTTTCATGAGGTATAATATTGGAAATCAATAATGTACAGAATTATATACTAGAATACACAGAATCAATGAAAATGATACACAGAATATAAGCCTAAGTATTATATGTTATGTTCCATGAGGTATGGTATTGAAAATCAATAACGTACAGAATTACATACTAGAATACATAGAATCAATGACTAGAATACACAGAATGTCACAATAGAATGCACAAAATATCATCACAAAATACACAGAACTCATCGTATAAGTTAAGGTCGAACGGAAAACAGAAAATTCGTTAATTAAAAGAACCAAAACGATGTCATTTTGGATCGGGGTGTACAATGCATTGTGCACCCTGATCCACGATATAAATTGCCCCACTAGGCTAGGGGGATTGAGTGAACCAATGGATGATTTTAAAGGGGAGGCAATGATGCCTTATATAATGTAGAGGGTATTTTGGATGGTTGACAAATGTATAACATCGGCTAGTTTTCATTATTAGCTCGTCCCCTTCCCCACTACTTTGCTTCTAGCATACGTCACATGCATAAGTGGAGCTTCTTTCCCTTTAATACATAAGATAAGTAGTGATTTGGTGGGTTGGTATTTGTGTTATTATGTTAGAGGTTATAGGTTTGATACCCCTTGGTGGTGCTTCTCATATTATTTTGCTCAAGTGAATTTCCATTATTCTATTGCAATTAATTAATTATACTTCATAACAAAGTAGCACAAATTTGTAACTTCCATATTGAACTTGAATTTAAAGTTAAGTTTAAATTATAATATTTCCTTAGCCCAATGGATTTTCATTATTATTATAATTAATTAATTAATTAATACTTCATAAAAAAGTAGCACAAATTTGTAACTCCCACGTTGAACTTGAATTTAAAGCTTAAATTGTAACCGCTACAATGAACTTTGATTTAAAGTTCAAATTTGTAACTCTGATGTTGAACTTGAATTTAATTAAAGTGTAAATTGTAACCCATATACTAAACATGGATATAAATTTCAAATTGCAATATTTCCTTAGCCCAATGGATTTCCATTATTATTATAATTAATTAATTAATTAATACTTCATAACAAAGTAGCACAAATTTGTAACTCCCATGTTGAACTTGAATTTAAAGTTTAAATTGTAACCGCTACAATGAACTTTGATTTAAAGTTCAAATTTGTAACTCCTGCGTTGAACTTGAATTTAATTAAAGTGTAAATCGTAACCCCTACATTAAACATGGATATAAATTTCAAATTTGTAACTTGCATGTTGAACTTGAATTTAAAATTCAAATTTGTAACTCCCACGTTGGACATGAATTTAAAGTTTAAAATTTTAACTCTCATGTTAAAAGTGAATTTAAAGTTCAAATTTGTAACTCTCATACTGAGCTCTAATTTAAAATTTAAATTTATAACTCCTATATTAAATTGACATTAACTTCGACATTTACAAAATTAAATATCAATTTAAATTGAGTTAAATTGTGAAACTAGTGAAAGATGCGATTTAAATCAACCCATTTAATTTTAGTAGATATTGAGAATTAGTAAAAATGCTCTAAAATCCATGGAGCTTCTAGGGTCCTCCCTTTCACAAAAAAAATGCTCTAAAATGGAAAAAGTTCTGATCCGATAGAGGGGTAAAAATGGTAGATGTTACATACCGGTAGAGACTACTATTTGGTAAAGAAGTCTAAACGACTTCGAATTTGGAAGACAAGTCTCAATTAGTAGAGATCAAGCCAGTAGACACAACTAATCAAAATGATATTTGTCAAATAGTAGATGCACATTTGATTTGGTAGAGTCAAGTTAAATAGTAAACACATGTTTATTGTTCTAATAAAGTTGGAAAAATAAATTCAGAAAATAAAAAAAAAATAAAAAAAAAGGACCTTAACTTGTGTATGTTACCAAATTTTGGACAGATATTTGGTGTGTCCGAGTCTCAAGTGCATATGAGTTCAAACATTTAAAAGCTCATTTTTCTCAACTTTATGAGTATACTTTGATTATCAATTTCTCATTCACATATTATCAATTTTAAGTGTATAAATACTCAAAATTCATTTTTTTCAACTAGGAAAATCCAAACCTATTTAATATGACAAAAATTGGTAGTGGACCCCACTAAAAAAATTGTCTCCAAATGATCACACAAATGTCATTTTTGCTAATTTTCCAACAATTACCTACATGAATGAAAATTGATTTTCATGACTGGAAAAAGACATGTCAGTATTCACTATTCAACATACGATCCATGTATAAGAGGTGTTACCATTTGAATCCTACATTGTAAGAGTTAATTCCAACAATGGTCCCCCGACTATGCTGATTTTCTAAAATTGGTCCTCGTCTTTTAATTTGGACGAAAAAGACACTTGACTTTCAAATTTGTTCCAGCAATGGTCTTTTCGTTTATTTGCAGTTAGCTAGGCTTTATGTTAGGGGTAAAATAGTCTTTTCATTAGATAGTCTTCTTCTTCCTCCATTGCAGTGTATCTCAGCCATAACCACTTCATTTCCCTCTTCTTCTTTCTACTCCTTCTTTCAACCACAAATGCTCAAACCAAATACATGAACGCTAGAAACTACTTCATCAACCAGTTCTTGGTGCCTCAGAACGCCGCCCCGGTCGGCGCTTAACCTCCAACCACTAGTGTGGGACAAGAGGCTCGAGAGCTACGCGAAATGGTAAGCCAACCAGATACGCGGCAACTGCGACTGATGCATTCTGAGGAGCCTCAGCGTCGGAGCGGCGGTGGTACAACCCGGTACAACATATGCGTGGGTGGGCAGCAGTGTGGGCACTGTACGCATTGGTCAGTATATCTCTATACTTCACCAATTTATGCACTGTACGCATTGGTCACAATGTTGGAGCCATAGCTCCTTGATCCAACATCAACATACACATATCTCTGCTTGAAACTGATATTAGTCATTGAAGTCAAGTACTTTATGTTCCCTATATTCTTCTTCAGAGTAATCCATGGCTTTTTTGGTTCTTCCATTATCAAAGGCTTAGATTTTTTGATCAATGTAGCATGTAATCTGGCACGGAGCATTTAGTTCCAAAATTTGGAATTCTCAAGCCATGGCTTCACCCTCTTTTTGCATAATAATTTCACGAATAGATAACAGTTTTGAATCAAACCCATCAATATCTCTGGACTTCACTAATTTACAACAGTTAAACAAACTAATCAAAGAATTGAAACGATATGTATCTTTGGAACCTGTATGGACCACCAGAAACCCTTCGGGCTTCAGGGTCCTGCAAATCTCGCCAGCGAAGTCTGTAGGTTTCTTGGACTTATCGATCATGCCGGCGCTGGAAAATAAGAAATCGAAAGAGTTGTCGTCGAACGGCTGCTTAATAGCCTGGCCGGAAACTACAGCGGCTTCGACACTTTCTTGAAAATTCCGACGGAGTCCGAGACTCCAATCTCTCTCAAGGCGAAAACGTCAGGACCCTTGGCCGTCTTCTAGAAATCCTTGGTGGCCCAAAGATCGGGGAGCTTGGGTTTCGCCGGAGCCGACTTCCCAACAGTCTCGCTGGTCATAACCATCGCCAATGGCTTCGTGAGCTGGGTATATCTCCGCGATTATCTTCTCTGCATGGACATATACTGACCAAACATGAGGAAGGAGAAGGACTTCTCATGAAAAGACTATTTTACCCCCTAACATAACGCTTAGCTAACTACAGATAAACGGAAGGACCATTGCTGGAACAAATTTGAAAATCAAGTGTCTTTTTTGTCCAAATTAAAAGACAATGACCAATTTTGGAAAATCAGCATAGTCGAGGGACTATTGCTGGAATTAACTCTATATTGTAAATATATATTTACTTTACTACTTGTCTAGTTGATGCGATATCTTTGAACTATCATACTATTTGTGTAAACAATGATATATCTTAAGCATGAACCTTTCAACATTTGTTTAGTTAATAAATTCTTGTGGGTGTGCCCATTTTGGTCATGTAACACCTTGCATGGTTTTGCGGGAGTTTCTAAATAATTGATCTTGAACAATTATCCTTTGAAGTTGTCACACTTATCTATCACATATATGATTCTTTAACGAGAAGTTCACATACTCCACGCATGCAAATTATAAACCATCATTTTTTTAAATCATAAAAATATGCATGCATGCTACTCTTGTGTGGACGTCACTAACATGGAGTACTTTATAACTATTGTATATAAAACAAAATCTTATATTTGATAGCTAGTTATACAATTTTGGTGTATCAAATATATATTGTTTCTTATAAATTAATACTTTAAAGTAAAGTAGCACACCACTTTTAATATTGGAATGAGAATATGAGATTATGCAATCTAAAACAAGTAATTTTACCACTTGTCAACTGAATTAACAAAGGAGGATTGTAATAAGGTTTGAGTTTCTTACTAAACTTCATCAAGAAATTGTAGACCTTTGATATCATTTCTAACAAGAGTATTGTTATTCACCTCTGAAATTTTTTTTCTTTCTTAATTTTCCTTCATGACATGACACTACTTGATTGGACACTTTATTTTTCATTAAAAGTTTATGGGGGTAAGAGGATCCCCAACATAGTATTTTTGGTGGTTTTCTCATACATTTAAACTTATGTGGATGAGATAAAAGAAAATTATACTCCTACAAATGTTTGTTTTTTTTTTGTGAGGTCTACTTTTATAAAAATAAAAAATAAAGCTTACTCATTGCAGGTGCGCGTCACGCGCACCTATCACGCCCAACAAGCAATTAAATAGTTGATATATATATATATATATATATATATATATATATATATATAGGGTCATGTTCAGGTGTGGCCGCGCCCTTACGTGCGGTTTACACCACTCAATGTTACGAAATGCACCACTCAATAACATTGAGTGGTGTATTTTATATTTAAGAAATACACCACTCAATGTTATTGAGTGGTGCATTTCTTAACATTGAGTGGTGTAAATTGCACGGCCGCACGTAAGGGCGCGGCCACATTTGAATAAAAATCTATATATATATATATATATATATATATATATATATATATATATATATATA
>NC_044925.1:6882551-6902022 GCF_003576645.1 Ipomoea triloba
TATATATATATATATATATATATATATATATATATATATATATATATATATACACACGCTCAAGTAAGAACGGTTTCCTAGGAGAGAAATCAAAACCACTCACAGCCATCTATGTGTCCAGATTCAACGAATCAGATATATTAAAGAAAAAATCGACGGGCTGACATTTTTATAAATAACTCGAACTTTGGTGCAAGTAAAATGTGTTACAAGTGCAAGTAACTGGTGCAAGTTTGCAAGTAAAATCGCTTACAAGTGTAACTATTTTCACCACATAGTGCAAGTAAATTACCTTGGTGACATTCGAGCACCTAATGTTAAAGTCTTTCACATAGGTGTACTTAATGATAACGTTTGGTGCAACTAATTATAACGTTAGGTACACTTAATATTGATGCTCAGTGTTCATTTTACTTGCACTTGTAATACATTTTACTTGTACTTAGGTGCACTATATGAAACTGTTACTTACACTTTTAACACAATTTATTTGCACTTCGATGTTCAAGTACTTACGAAAATGCCACCACATTTAAAAAAAATCAATGTTTTTGATCCGTTAAATTTGGACATGTGGACTATTGTGAGTTGTTCTTAGTTCTCTCTTGGGCTACTCGTTATCACCTGAACGGGCTCCTATATATATATATATATATATATACATATACATATATGTGTGTGTGTGTGTGTGTGGGTGGGTACACACACACACACACACACACACATATATCTATATATATATATATATATATATATAGATATATGTGTGTGTGTGTGTGTGTGGGTGGGTACACACACACACACACACACACACATATATCTATATATATATATATATATATATATAGATATATGTGTGTGTGTGTGTGTGTGTGTGTGTACACACACACACACACACACACATATATATATATAAGCAATGGTACCAGTTTAATGAACTCCCCCATTGTCAGAATAAATTAAAACAATTCATAGACCAAAGTACTTGTCCAATAACCTTTTGAATTGAGGAAATACTATAAACACATCAGATTTCCATTTTAAAGGAAATAGCCAAATGTATTTGGACAAGTGATCAACAAAAATAACATGATAAAGAAACCCATCAACAGATTTTTCAGAAATGCCCTATACATCAGTATAAATTAATTACAATGGTTTAGTACTAACAAGAGTGCTTTTGGAGAATGACAACTTATGACTTTTGTATACATTGCACGAGTGGCAGTAAAACTGGCTTAATAACAACACATAAATGGGAATATTGCAGCGCTGCAACACAAGATGTAACACTTTATTAGATGGATGACCAAGTCCATGGTGCCACTGAGACTTAGCTAACATACGGCAAACCCGTGTTTCATGGCCAGTAAAATTACAGAACTTGCATACAACAACCGATCGGTTGTTTTCCCTTTGCGACTAGTTTTGTCTGTTATTTATGTTATTATTATTATGGAAGCTCCGGTTGGTTGCAGATTGCTGATTGGTCCAAGGAGGAAAAGAGCCATGTTGAGTGACGTTAGCACTGGCCAATAGAGACTGCCGAGCATCATCAATTTCCTTTAATTGGCGTTCATGATTTGTGAGAACATTTGCTAACTCTCCTTAGGAAACTGGGTTCTCACGAATACGAACAACACAAATGATAGAACTGTATTCTTCCCCTAGTTGTGTAAATATGTAGACAACCATTTCTTCATCATAGATCGGGCATTGAGCCAATGCGAGATCATCAGATATGGACCACATGTCATTCAGGTAGGCAGTAATTGACCAAGCACCTCTTGAATATTTTGTGAGCTTGGCGTTGAGGGAAATGATTCATCCTCGAGAAGCACTAGCATAACTAGCAACTAGTCGTTTCCAGGCATTATGGGTTGTCATAGCCGAAGATATAAGGAGTTAGATTGTGTCAAAACAACCCCCCATAAGAACACTAGTAATTATGTGGTCTTGATGATACCAAATTAAATGGCATGAGTTTGTGGTGGTTTGAGTAGTATCAATAAACTTGGTTGGTTCTTTGATAGAACCATCGATGTAGCCAAGGAGATTAAAACCAATAAGAGCGCATTAGACTTGGCGTCTCCATATTAGGAAATTTGTGGTAGTGAGTTTAATAGGGACATTTGATGGGGCAATAAGTTGAATAATTTTGTTGGTGGGCGCAGGAGCAACAACACCAGGCAATGAAGAAGTGGAAGCCATTGATAAATGGAACTGGCGAAAGCTAAGGAAGGAGAAAAAAGAAAAACTTTTTTAGGAGATACTTGCTCTTGATACCATGTAAGGTTATGGAGTATAACTATCTTGTTTATTAATGAACAAATGAGTAGACTATAAATAGTTTACAATGGAGGTGAGTAGCAGAAGTTACAACAGAAACTAGTCTACATGAATGTAGTTAGAACAGATAACTAAATGTAGAAAATGTCAGCCACATATAGGCTTAACATGTAATACCTCTAGGTGGTTTGGTTAAAAAATATTTTTAAATAATTTAAAATTCTTGTGAATTTTACGAAGCCTAATAAATAGATAGAATAATATTTCTATGTATACGACTAAAGATGAATTAAAAATCAAGTTTAAGAATTTTATATTTTTTAAAAGGTCTCACATCTCTTTGAACCAAATAATAGTATATAATATTTTAATATTTATATTTAAGAATTTATATAATGTAGGAAAAAGTGTTAAATATGTCATTGGATTTGATAGGTGTGTGAAATTATGTTATTAAATTTAAAAATATGCAATTAGATCATCAAACAAGTAAAAATGTGCAATTTACATGTTTTACCGGTTACTTATAGGCTTTCAGGTAATAATTGCTTAGTTGTATATTTACGTAAAATTATTAATTAATTTTCAAGCTAACATGTGTTATTAATTTTTTTTTGAAAAAGAAAAATTTAATAATAAAAAAGAAGATCTCCTTCCTTTATGCTATAGAGGAGGGAAACATGATGGTAGCATTTCCTTTTTTTTTCTTTTTTTTTTCTTTTTTAATATTGCCCGTCTATGTCAATTTGAAAAACAAAATCATGTAAGAAAACAACTAAGCAATTATTATTTGAAAAGTATTGGTAACCTGTAAAATATAAAAATTACACATTTTTACTTGTTTGATGATTTAATTACATATCTTTAATGAGCATTTCACATACTCCACACATGTGCACCATCATTTTAAAATCATTAGAATATGTATACATGCTACTCTTGCGAGGAAGTCATTGTTTTAACATGAAGTACTTTATAACTATTGTATATAAAACAAAACCTTATATTTGGTAGCTAGTTATACATTGCTAGTATATCAAATATATATTATTTTTTTATTAATTAATACTTCAAAGCAAAGTAGCACACCGCTTTTAATCTTGGAATGAAAATATGAGATTATGCTATCTAAAACAAGTAATTTTACCACTTGTTCAAGTAAACATTACTGAATTAACAAAGGAGGGATGTAATAAGGTTTGAATTTCTTGATAAATTTTATCAAAAAATTGTAGACCTTTGATATCACTTCCGACAAGAGTAAAGGTATTCATCCCTAAAAAAAATTCCCTTCTTAATTTCCTTTCATGACATGACACTATTTGATTGGACACTTTATTTTTCATTAAAAGTTGATAGGGGTAAGAGCATCCCCAACAGAGCATTTTTGGTGATTTTTTCATACATTTAAGATTATGTTGAGGAGACAAAAGAAAATCATACTCATGCTAATGCTTTTTTTTTTGTGGGGTCCACTTTTATTTTTTTAAAAATAAAGCTTACTCATTGGCGCACTTGTCACACCCAGCCAGGGTGCGCGCGTGTGTGTAGCGTTTTCCCTCCCCCCTTTCCCTCTTCCCTCTTTCCTACACGGCTCTATGATTATATGTCACATGAGAGGGAATATAGAAGAAGGAGAAACATTATGAGGGGTAAAAAAACATTTTCTTTTGAACGAAATGCTTAATATCTTTTCAAAGGTAGTAGTAGTATGAGATGGCCATCCAACTTCAACAAAATTACAATTTACAAACTTACCAATGCATTGAGAAGCGAAATATTGACGGTTATAATGAACGAGAATAATTAGAATAAAAGATAAAAGACAAAATTCAACAATAATTTTTTCATATAGGTCTTGGATCAATATTTGTAATACCTCTAGGTGGTTTCGTTCAAAAAAATATTTTTAAATAATTTAAAAATCTCGTGAATTTTACGAAACCTAATAAATGGATCGAATAAGATTTCTATGTATACGACTAAGGAAGAATTAAAAATCAAGTTTAAGAATTATATATATATTTTTAAAAGGTCTCATATCTCTTTGAACCAAATAATAGCATACAATATTTTAATATTTATATTTAAGAATTTATATAATGTAGGAAAAAGTGTAAAATATGTTATTGAATTTGTTAGGTCTGGGCAATTAAGTCATTAAACTTAAAAATATGTAATTAGATCATCAAACAAGTAAAAATGTGCAGTTTACATTTTTTTATAAGTTACTAATAGGCATTTAAGTAACTTGGAAGGTGTGGTTAAATGGAAAAGACTTATTTATCCTTAACCAAATATCAAGGTTTTGATCTAAGTGTTGGGCATGTTTTTATTAGTAAAGGGACGGAAAATGCAACGTCAATGATAACTAAGGAAACGGAAAATGCAACGTCAATGATAACTTAGGAAAGTAAGTATAACTTACACTTAGAGACGAATTCTACAATTATCCTATAATTTAGGAATAAAAGTGCAATTTTCCCCTTTTTTTTAATTTGAAAACTTAATTGTACAAATGCAACAAATTTAGTGATCTATTTAATTTTTTTTTTCTATAATATAATACGAAGTAAACGCGGTTAAAACTTTTACTGTGAATTATTTTATTATTTAGTGTTCCAGAGCTGTATTTATTTTCAATTTAGACGGCAGTGGGAAATTTTTGTATGATTTCATTATTGAATGCTAAAAATGATGTCATTAATTCCATTTTTGATGGTTTTTAAATCTGTCTTACTCTAGAACTGCCATACGGTATTCTAAAACCATTGTAAGTTGTAACATGTACATTATTATACGTATAAATACGAGGTAATCTGTATCCAAATCAGCAGCAATTTCCATTCATCATGCCTTCTATGCATCCATGCATGCGTTATATACACCTCACCATGTATGTATGGGTGCAACTCCCCCAAAGAAATGACAAATTATTGTGTGGACCGTGATCTACAGAGTTGTGTAAATCACGATTCAAAATGACGTCTTTAAATTTTATGAGTTAGAATAATGTAAATTATGCGTTAAAATAATGTACTTTATGTGTTATAATAATGTATATTATGTGTTTTTTTTTTTGAGTTCTACTGACTCGGTTACAATGTAGTATCTGTTCATAGCTACTTTCTCAATCTACTGAAGCACAAAGAGTCAACAGATGCCTCCACTGAGGCTTGTACCCACTCCCTTCCACATGGGAGTGTATATTATGTGTTAGAATAATAAAATTTATGGGGTGGTTTTAAAAAAAAATTATGAGGTAAGATGATATACTTTATGAGTTAGAATAATGTACATTATCAGTTATAAAAATATATGTTACAATGAGTCACGTGAAAAAAATAATTGCGCAAAACGGCGTCATTTTTAGACCATGGTTCACACAGCTGTGTGGACAAGGAAATGCAGTTCGTGGTATTTTATTTTATGAGTTTTTCTTCTATTTTTTTTTAACTTTGTAAACTTATTGAAGCACAAAGAGTCTATACCTCTAATGAGGTTTGAACCTGTGATATCTCATTTGGAAAAGTCATAGTCTAATAAAAGTGCCATTGAGCTCCAATTTTTTGTATTTTATGAGTTTGATTTACCATTAATAAAATTTAATTTAAATAATTTATAATTTTATTTATTTACATATATTAATTTAGCATTATGATGAACTATATATATATATATATATATATATATATATATATATATATATATATATATATATATATATTATATATTAAAATTTTTATTGAATACAAAATGGAGCGTAACGGTAATGACATTAAGGTAATTTTTAAATATATGTAATTCGTGATATCAGGTGATTATGATAGACTTGTAAAAATCCACGATTACATATATAATATTAGGAAAATGTAGAATGCCCTATATAAAAAAGTCTTATTCTAAAATAAAAAAGAGTACACAATTCTAAAAATAATAAAAAAAAGTACTTTTATTCGTTAGGTTTATTATTAATTGGTCAGATAAACGTTTTTCTTCTTTGCTTATTTTCTTTAATATTTTAAAGTTATTTTCTGTGTGTTTAAATGTATTTTTTATATGATTTATAAATATATAAATTTCATATACTAATACTAAAATGTAATATTTTGAAAAAAATGGTATAAATTAATAATAGCTCAAACTTATTAATTGAATCAGTCACATAAAATGAAAGGGTGTGAGTATATTCTAAAAGATAAAAACTTGTAAGACCGTCTCATCGGAGATGAGTTGGGTAAAGATGAAAATGTAATATTTATATAAAAAATGTAGTACTAATCAGAGAGAAATTGTAATAAAAATTTACACTTTTCCAACAATTTATTTCTAATTAGTATTGTATTTTTAAGTATAATTATTATTATATTTTCATCTGACTCGATATGTTTTATGAATAAATATACCTAAGATGGTATTTTGTAAAAAATTTGTGGGAGATATTTTGGTAGAAATACGTATAGAATGGTATTTTGGAGTTTTGTGACACAGTAGTACACTACAATTTTCAAGAAGAAAAAGAAAGGCAGAAAAAACTCAAAAAAGTTTACAGTAAAAGACCCGTGCTGTTCATTGCTTTGTCACTGTGCGCCTCTGCGTCTCTCTCTCTCTCTCTCTATATATATATATCTAATGCGTATACATACGTATGAGCATATAACATACGGTAGCAGCCAGGCGTACAAGTTTCTCTCTCTAAAAACTTCACGGTCTGGAAAAAGTTCTCGAGATGGGCGTCTATGATACCCCAGGGGACCTCTCTCTCTCTTCTCTTCTCATATAGAGCGCAGTGGGTACTGGGTAGGATAGCCCTTCTCCGTTTTATATTTCTTTTCACTCCCACCATACCCTATTGCTTCACAGAAGGGGAAAAAAAAATCAAATCTTTTCTCACCTGTGAGGATATCAAGAGCTAAAGAAGAAATTAATAATCTTAATGAGTGAGAGAGGAGGCTCTCTTGGTGGAGAGAGCCTGCCTGCGGCCTTTAATTTGTTCATGCAACAAAACCCATTTCTTGTTGATTGAAAAAAAAAACCAAAAAAGAAAATATCTCATCAGTGTGTGTTTGAATAGAAAGTTGAATTGTGTGTAGAGATTATGGCTTTGGTTATGCACAGAGAATCATCCAACAGCGGTGGGAGTAACAGTAGCGGTAAACATCAGCAGCACCAGATGGATAGCAGCAAATATGTTAGGTACACTCCAGAGCAGGTGGAGGCTCTGGAGAGAGTGTATGCTGAGTGCCCAAAGCCCTCCTCTCTTAGGAGGCAACAGCTCATTAGGGAGTGCCCCATTCTCTCTAACATTGAGCCTAAACAGATCAAAGTCTGGTTCCAAAACAGAAGGTTATATACTTTTATATATATGTTTGTCTCTGTGTTTCTGTAAATTACCCTTTTTTTTCTTTTGGGGTCTTTTACAACTTTTTCCCTTTGTAAATGCTTCTAAACTTCTCATCTTTATCCTTTCTTTTTAAACTTTGGGTCATGTTTTATGAGCCTGTGTTTGATCTTGTAGGAGGTTTGTTCTTGTTTTTCTTTTCTGGGTTTTCCTGGGTACCTTCATTTTCTTTGAATGTGGGGTATTTTTGAATGCATTAATGCTGCTTTTCAACACATTTTTTTTACTTCTACTTTTTGCAAGTTGAAAGTTTTTGTCATCCTTTTATTAGGGTAATTTGGGTTTTCTATTTAATGCTGTTTTGGGATTTCAAGGCATTCATTTATTATTATGTAGGTTTTGAGGGCTTCTTATTCTTTGTTTGGTTTTATCTTGGTACAACCAAAAACCTAGAAAGATTACTCTGTAAAATGTTCTGATTCAAACTTGGGTTTGATAAATAAAAAAGTTTCCACTTTTAGGTTTTTTTTTTTTGAAATCTTTTCATAAATAATTCTGGGGGCAGGCATTTTGGATTTGGGTTTTATTTATTCATTTTTAGGTGAGAGCCTGACATCTATGAAAGGAGTCAGATTTTCTAATATTGGAATGGGTATAAGAGGGAAAAATGTGGGCTTTTTAGTTTGATAATTTTATTAATTTTTTTTTGAACAAAATAATTTTTTTGAACTAGCTCTGCCTTCATCCTGAAATTTGTTCTTTCTTATTGTGGTTATTATGGGAGTTTGGGATCTCTCTGCTCAGACTATGATGTAGTCAATGAATGGTTTAAGTTGACCTGACTCCTATTTTGTCCAAAAATTGGTTTCTTGCTTGCTACTGGTAGATTTGTTGAAAGTTTTGTGGGAAAATAGAACAAGACAAGCATTTCATGTTTTTTCACTATCCATTTTCATTTGTTGTATAAAAAAAATGAAAATTTTATGCCTTTCTTTAAGAATAGAAAAGGCACAACCTTTTAAAAGTACTGCCTATAAGGTGAAATGAAGAATTTTCAATTATATGGCACCTTTGTTAAACTCATTGGATATGAACATTTGTGATAATATGAATTATTTATTTATTTTTAGCACTGGTTTTTCCTTCTCTCACAATGGCAATGTACATATGCACAATGGTGCAATTGTATTTTGAACCCTGGCATTGCTATGAACAAGCTTCTGATGAATTTTTTTTTTTGGATGACGAGGGGAACCCCACAACCCTTTCGGGTGCTGGTATACCTCTCCTTGTGACTTTAGCCCGCAAAGGACCATAGGGAAATAAATCAGACTAGGTTACCCATAAATGACTGACTCAAACCAAGGGTGCAAGGATTCGGACTCATGACCTTAGGGTTACAAGTGTGGATCACTTGTCATCTTGGCTGGGGTTATCCCCGCTTTTGATGAATTTGTTTGTATGGGAACTAATCTTTTTTCAATTTTCCTTTATAGATGCCGTGAAAAACAAAGAAAAGAAGCTTCTCGTCTACAAACTGTTAACCGGAAGCTGACTGCTATGAACAAGCTTTTGATGGAAGAGAATGACCGTTTGCAGAAGCAGGTCTCTCAGCTAGTTTATGAGAATGGTTATATGAGAAACCAATTGCACACTGTAAGTATGATAGACTAAATTTGCATAATGAAGACGAAGTTTTGCCCCATTTCCCTTCCACTTTGCTTAATTATTATACTTTTTGTTATAATTCTATATGCTGACAAGTGATTGTATATGCTTCATATGTTTTGTATGCTTATGTTGAGTTAAATTTTGCGACAGGTTAACACTACGACCACAGATACCAGCTGTGAATCTGTGGTCGTGAGTGGTCAGCAGCAACAACAAAACCCAACACCCCAGCATCCTCAAAGGGATGCCAACAACCCAGCTGGGTAATTGAATTCATAATCTTGTGCTCATTTTAAGATCATAATAATAATTATACGCCTAATTTTATGGTGCCTTTCTTAGTTAATAGTTAATAGTAGCCAGCGTTTTTCCTTGTTTTTTTAGCCTTCTCGCAATAGCTGAGGAGACCCTGGCAGAGTTCCTTGGAAAGGCTACTGGAACGGCTGTCGACTGGGTTCAGATGATTGGGATGAAGGTATGTGATTTGTTTCTGTGGTTTTGCACTTCGAATCTAATTTCGGTAAATGTTATATGCTTCATTAATGCTCAAATGGTATTCTTTCTCCTTTACCCATTTAGCCTGGTCCGGATTCCATTGGGATCGTTGCTGTTTCCCGCAACTGTAGCGGAGTAGCAGGACGAGCCTGTGGTCTTGTGAGCCTCGAGCCCACAAAGGTATTCAAATTCCAACTCCAATTTTCTTCGAGAGAATTTTCTTTTTAATTTTAATTTTGGGGTTATAATATGTTGCTGATCTTATTTCAGGTTGCTGAAATTCTAAAAGATCGTCCTTCCTGGTATCGTGATTGCCGTTGTCTTGATGTGCTGAGTGTACTCCCGACAGGGAATGGAGGGACGATTGAACTTATATACATGCAGGTATGTGTCTTTGTATATGGATTTTTCATTAGTTTCAGGCAGTATGTATCTATTACTCTATTCTTTTCTTCTGCCAATCAATATACTATGGTTTTATTTTTTTTAGACATATGCACCGACAACATTGGCGTCAGCTCGGGACTTTTGGACGCTCAGATATACTACGAGCTTGGAAGATGGCAGTCTTGTGGTACGTGCCGTGCATGTTTTGAGGCTATACATACATTACAAATCCAATGTCTGAGATATTCATGCTGCATTGTTAACTCGTTTGTTGTATAATTTACAGATATGCGAGAGATCTTTGACTTCTAAAACTGGTGGCCCGTCAGGAGCTCCTGCCACAAGCTTTGTGAGGGCAGAAATGCTACCGAGTGGCTATCTTATACGGCCTTGCGAGGGAGGGGGCTCCATTATTCACATTGTGGATCATGTTGATCTTGATGTAAGTAGTGATTCCAAGCATTTCAGGTATATAAAGTTCTGTTATTTTGATCCTTCTCATCTTTCAACTTTCCTTGACTCTTCCTTAGGCTTGGAGCGTTCCTGAAGTTCTGAGACCACTCTACGAGTCATCCAAGATTCTTGTACAGAAGATGACGATGGCTGTAAGCAATATGCCTTTGATATGCAAGATCTTTTGACTTGTCATGCATTTTTTACGATTAAACTTGTCCTTGTTGCTTGGGCAGGCCTTGCGCCACATTCGACAAATTGCACAAGAAACGAGTGGAGAAATACAGTACAGTGGGGGCCGACAACCTGCAGTTTTGAGGGCTCTAAGTCAGAGACTATGCAGGTGAAATTTTCATTTCCCGAGATTTTGAAAGAAAACATTTGTAGGGGGGGGGGGGAGGGATGGGCTTTTGCGCTTTTACTGTTTTAAGCTGTGAAATATCTGCTTCTTCCTTGTCCTTAATGGTTTCTGCAATTTGTTGCAGGGGATTCAATGATGCTGTTAACGGGTTTGTTGATGATGGATGGACGGTTCTAGGTAGTGATGGTGTAGAGGATGTAACCATTGCCATAAACTCGTCTCCGAGCAAATTTCTTGGTTCCCAGTATAATAATTTATCGATGCTTCCAACTTTTGGTGGAGTCCTGTGTGCAAGGGCGTCAATGCTGCTTCAGGCAAGTTTTAATCGAATATCCTTAGAAACTAAAATATATTTCAATGTTTCTCACCTATTTGTAAATTGTAATTATTCGTGTCTTACTATCTGCGTTGTATTGTTTGGTATTTTTGATGCAGAATGTTCCCCCTGCTTTACTTGTTCGTTTCCTGAGGGAGCACCGTTCCGAGTGGGCCGACTATGGGGTCGATGCGTATTCTGCTGCTTCTCTTAAAGCTAGTCCATATGCTGTGCCTTGCGCAAGGCCCGGAGGCTTCCCTAGTAGCCAGGTCATTTTACCTCTCGCTCAGACTGTGGAGCACGAGGAGGTAGTTTGCCTATCTATATATCGTGAAACTATAGGCTAAAGGTTCGATCTGTTATAAATTATAATCTGTTCATACCTCCCTTGTTTTTCTGTTACTAGTTTCTGGAGGTGGTTCGTCTGGAGGGTCATGCCTTTTCTCCCGAGGACATAGCATTATCACGGGATATGTACTTGTTACAGGTTTGTTTAGAGGTTTTTTTTTTGGCTGTAGAAAAGAAAATCATAGATTTTATTGGTTCTGATACGTTTTAATACAAATGACAGCTATGCAGTGGCATTGATGAGAATGCTGCGGGAGCTTGTGCACAGCTTGTTTTTGCGCCAATTGATGAGTCTTTTGGCGATGATGCTCCTCTGCTCCCATCTGGTTTCCGTGTCATACCGTTGGAGCCAAAATCAGTTGAGTATTGTACGGTTTTTTTTTTTGGGGGGGGGTGACGAGGGAAACCCCCAACCACTACCCGAGGGTGTGCATTGGGTAAAACCCCGCCTTGTGACCCTAGTTGGCAAAGGACCACGAGGAGGTAAACCAGCCTAGGTTGCCCATAATTGACTGGCTCAAACCAAGAAGCCTGGGATTCGAACTCATGACCTTGTGGTTACAAGTTTGTATCCTTAGCTATCTTGGCTAGGGTTTACCTAACCCCCGTATTGTATGGTTTTGATGATATGAAAAAATGCTTTAGTCATATTAAATACGGAGTAGTATAATTTGATGCAATCAAGCTAAGATGCTGCCAATTTAATTGATTAACATTTCGAGTTTACCCCGTGTTGTCAACGTTACAGGATGCACCCGGAACGACTCGAACCTTGGATTTAGCTTCTACCCTCGAAGCAGGAAACGGTGGAAGTACTCGTCCCCCTGGTGGTGAAGTTGAATCTAACAATAATTATAACCTCCGTTCTGTTCTGACAATTGCGTTCCAGTTTACTTTTGAGAACCATTATCGCGACAATGTTGCTGCTATGGCCCGTCAATATGTGCGTAGCATTGTAAGTTCTGTTCAGCGAGTGGCAATGGCCATCGCCCCGTCCCAACTCAGCTCCAATTTGACGCCAAGGCCATTACCTGGCTCCCCGGAAGCTATTACTTTGGCTCGATGGATCTGCAGGAGCTATAGGTATGGAATTGAATGCCTTCCCTTAGTGTCATTTACTAGTTACTAATTCCGAAAAAAATGTAGGGAAAAAAAATATGGTGATTGAGGATTAAAAGAATACCCGAAATAACAATTCTAGAAGTATAAATAATACTTATGCTAGACAGCAAACTCTGAACCCTATACATAATAATAGTTGATAAATTGTAGTAATTTTGTTTGCGTTCAACTCAATATAATGTTGAAATTGTACTATTTCAGAATGCATACTGGGAATGAACTGCTACAGTTAGAGTCACAAGCCGGTGATGCCGTTTTGAAACAACTCTGGCACCATTCCGATGCAATAATGTGCTGCTCCGTCAAAATGAATGTTAGTAGCATCCATACATTTATCTTCCCTTTTTATTTTGCGCTTTTAAACCTTGCCTACTATGGATGACTGGCATGACAATTTCATATATATATATATATATATATATATATATATATATATATATAAGCGTTCAAATGTGAACCAGCTTTCTTGTGCGAACTACTGAAGGAATGCACCGCAACTGCTACACGAATGTACCGCAAGATGCCGGATACCTTGTGGTGCATTCATGTAGTAGTTGCGGTGCATTTGCATGTGAAGCCCAGTTCGCACCTGAGCGCGACCATATATATATATATAACTTATATTACAGTAATGCAATTAAGAAGATAAAGAGGTCAGAAAATTGACAAGCTAAGTGTTTTAATGATGCAGGCTTCTGCAGTTTTCACATTTGCGAACCAGGCAGGGCTAGACTTGCTCGAAACCACTCTTCTCGCCCTCCAGGATATAATGCTTGATAAGATTCTAGATGAAGCTGGTCGGAAAGTTCTCGTCTCAGAGTTCTCGAAGATCATGCAGCAGGTCAGACTACTGCGTAACTGTTAACTCTCAATACAATTTTTACACGAGCCCCCCGCAATTCTAAACTTTTCTTTTTCTCCACGTTTTCTTTCTCACTTCACCAAGTAAAATTCTCGCAGGGGTTTGCGTATCTACCAGCCGGAATCTGCGTATCCAGCATGGGCAGGCCCGTGTCTTACGAACAAGCTGTCGCGTGGAAGGTTCTGAACGACGATGACACCAATCACTGCCTAGCTTTCATGTTCGTAAATTGGTCTTTCGTTTAATAAGTGAAAACCAACCGAAAGTCTTTTGTGTAATGCTGCTGCTACTACTACTACTACTACTCGGATAGCTACAGATCGAACCTCCTCTAAGTTATTTTGGTTAAAAAGGTTGTATGACATGAATGATGGATATGGTAGCTGTGTTTATGTTTAAATATATATTTTGCATGAGACATTATGGTAATGATGGGCATATGTTTTTCTTAATGGCCAATGATTCTAGCTGTCTATTCCCACCCTTCATCTGGAAATCTTATCTGAGAATGTTTGTTGAGATTTCAATCATGGTGGTTATGTTGGGGACCACCTAGCTAGTAATTGGGTTGTTGGTATAGTTGAGTTTAGGAGTACTAGGTCATGTTTGTTTGTTTGTTTTGGTCATTTTTCACTTGAGACAACATTATTGCAACCATTGAATTGTTACATTCCAAAAGGTTGCTTTATTATCATTCATTGTCAAAACATCACCACAACTCATAATTCTTTGGAGTGTGTAAAAATCATCAAAATCTTTTTGTTAACAAATTTTGACCTATCTAAGAGGCAGGTTAGACTGCTTAGTAATTTTGCATCACAGTTGTATTAAATTAAAGAGTTAATTAGCAGTAATTTTGCATCACAGTTGTATTAAATTAAAGAGTTACACTCTCATGTGGAAGGGAGTTGGTTCGAGCCTTAGTGGAGGTGATTGCTGATTCTTTGTGCTTCAGTAGGTTGAGAAAATAGCTATAAACAAATACTATATTGTAATAGAGTCAGTAGTACTCAAAAAAAAAATAAAGAGTTAATTACTCAAATGGTTAATTATTTAAATGATCCTTTAACTATAGCGAAATTACCAATTTGGTCATTGACTATTTTTTTGACCAATTAAATCGCTCAACTTTAAAAATCTTAATCAATTTGGTCATTTGTTTGTTTTGCTGTTAGACATCCGTTAACTCGGGATCAAATTGGTAATTTCATTATAGTTAATGGACTATTTCATTATTTAACTTTCTGTAAAAAATGGTGCATGTGATGACCGAAATAACCCCTTGACTATAACAAAATTATCAATTTGGTCCTCAGTTAACGGATGTCTAATGACAAAACAAACGGGGGATCAAATTGGTTAAGATTTTTAAAGTTAATAGTCAAGGACTAAATCGGGTAATTTTACTATAGTCAATGAATCATTTTGGTAATTAACTCTAAATTAAATTTTTAAAAAATAGTATGAAAGAAAAAAGGAGAAATTTTACAGCATGGTATATAATAATATTTTAGGTGTACTATATGCTTAGTAAAAGTATACTCTCTTTATATTGTTACCAAAATGTATTAACACTTTTTCACTAAGTCAACACTATTATGTACAACATTATAAAAATTAAGAGAATTTTTAATTATTTAGGCCATCATATATACTTGACAAAATATAGCAATTAGACTCAAAATTTAGAAAGCCCTGCAAAAAATTACGATTAGACCTATTAGAATATTAACAATAAGTTAATATTGAGTTGATGCTTATTTAGTATTGATTTGACTTCTATCATGCCTAAGTGGGATTTTAAGTGTAAATAATATAAGTTGAAAATCAACAAAAGAAAATGTTGCTTAATCATTTTCTTGCTATCTCTAAACATTGAAATAATAGCAACATCAATGAGAGTGACATGAACCGTCTTCATGTCAACCACAATGACGATCTAGATTTTGAAAAAAAAGACCAATATAAAGTCTTTGTTTAACTTTATGGACATGAACTTGCATGAGGTAGGGATCATTTTTTAGATCTGGACGAGGACCATTATAGCATTCATCTAGAAATTCTGTGTGAACTCCACCAATGTCTTCGTTTTGATTTTTGAACGAGGACCACCTTGGAGGTTTTCATCTATATTGTTGGATGAAGACCTCCATGGTTAGGGTCTAGATTTAATTGATTAAATCTTCAATTTCTTATACTTTTTTGAAAGATTAAGGGTTCAATGAGAAGAAGCTAATTGTGTGAGTGTTTTTAAAATTTTGAATTTTAATCTTAAATGTTTTAGTTTATATATTTTTGTAGAAGAATAACTTATTGTCAAGTTAACTCCAAACAAGTCATTGAACTTAAAATATTATAATTGGGCCTCAAAATTTAAAAATAAAAAAATAAAAATTCTAACAAGCAAAATTGTAATTAGACCAATTAGCATAGTAATTAGTAACAATAGCTTAATGTTGGGTTGGTGCTTATTTAGCATCCATTTGACTTCTAACTTGGTAATGTTGAAACTTAAAATGTAAACAATTTAACATGAATTCTTTTTCTTTTTCTTTTTTTTTTTTAAAAAAAATTAAATTGTTGCTTAATCATTTTCATGCTATATTTGAACATTGCATGGTGGCAACATCAATGAAAGTGAATGCACGATTTTTATCTACCAATCACAATGACGATCTAGATTTTAAACAAAGAGGACCATAGAGATCTTTGTCAAAATTTATAAACGGGGACATCCATAGTGTCATTGTCTAGATTTGACTAAAATCACCATGATATTCATTTATAAATCATGGGTGAAAGCCTCCAAGTTATTCTTTTTGGTTTTTGAACGGAGATCTCGTAGAGGTCTTGATACATAAATTTAGACTAGAATCGTCATGAGGATTATATATATATATATTATTGGATGATGAAGAACTCCATGGTCCTCGTCTAAATCTGATTGATTAAACCTTCAATTTCTTTTGCTTGTTTGAAGGAGTAAGAGTTTTGTGAAGAGAAGTCAGATTGTATGGGTGCCTTTAAAATTTTAAATTTTAATCTTAAACATTTTTTGTTTATATTTAAAAAAAAAAAAAGAATAAGCCATCACCTGTCAACTCTAAACAAGTCATTGAACTTCACAGAATTTTACAATTGGACCCAAATTATTTAAAAAAAAAAAAACACTCTAACTAGTAATTTATACTTAAAACTATTAGCATATTAACCGCAAATTATATCATTGACACCATGTGTATTGTGGATGTTGGTCTTTATTATGTATATACAATTAACATATTATCTATTTTTAGTTAACAAATTATGTACATTCAGTTATGTATTTTGATAGCTAGTTTCAACCCCACAACAAAGCAGGCAGCGTATGGAGCAATCCTCTTCTCACCAAAGGGCCTATTTGTGGCTGCTACGAATGGCCATCTCACGGGTTGTTTCTCTCCGCTTATTGCTTAATCGCTGACTTGCAAAGAGGCTTTATCTTGGTTCAAGGATCGTGGTTTACTTTTAGTACAGATTTACACAGATTGCTCGAATCTTCACCGCTATTTGTCTGCCGCGCAAGTTCATCTCCTCTCATGTGTCAACTTTTCAGTTGATAGTTGCAGAGCTTTAATGTCTTCATTTATACGTTGTTATCCTAATTTTGTCTCGAGGTCTTGCAATGTAATTGTTCATACACTAGCAGTTTCGACTCATGCTCAAGCCTCTTCGTTATTTTGGGATTTTGTCCCTCCTTACTTTGTTTCAGTTTTATTATAAGTAATACACCATCTGGTTTGCTTTAAAAAAATATATACATAATATGTTAACTGAAAGTACATAATATGTTAATTATATATACTATAATTTGGACTAGAATTTAGAATGTTCATGGTGGACCTTGATCCATGATATAATAGGGTTAATGTTGCGTTCATGCTTATTTAGCATTGATTTGACTTCTACCTTGCTAATGTGGAAATTTATTTGCAAACAATTTAAGTTGATTTGTTTTTTTTTTAAAAAGAAATATTGCTTAATCATTTTATGCTATCTTTGAACATTAAAGCTCTGGCAACATCAATGAGAGTTACATGAACGGTTTTCATCTCTCAACCATAATAACAGTCTAGATTTTAAACAAATTAAAGACCACCTAGAGGTCTTTGTCCAAATTTATGGACAAGTACCTTAGTATCTTGTCTAGATTTAATTTGGACGAAGACCACCATGGCATTCTCTCATTAATTTTGGGTGAAAACCACCAAGACCTTTGTTTAGATTTTTGAACGAGGAGATCCTGTGGAGTTCCTCGTACATAAATTTAGACAAGGACCAAGGTCTTCGTCTATATTGTTGGACTAAGACCCCTATGGTCCTAGTCTAAATCTATTTCTTTTGCTTATTTGAATGAATGAGTAAGAGTTCAGTAAGGAGAAACACATTATGTTATTACCATCTTACAAATTTTAAAATTTAATTTTAAACATTTTTATTCATTATATATATATATATATATATATATATATATATATAAAGAATAAGTTCCATGAAGTCTACTCTAAACATACAAGCTAAGTCATTAAACTTGAAAAAATATTACAATTGAGCCCAAAATTTAAAATACGTTCTAACTAGCAAAAATTGAAATTAGACATATTAATTAACATATTAACAATAGGTTAATATTGGGTTGATACTTATTTAGCATTGAGTCGGCTTCTACCTTTATTAATATGGAAGGTTAAGTGTAAACAATTTAAGTTGATTTTTTTTAAAAAAAATTGTTGCTTAAGCATTTCCATGCTATCATATTCTTGAACATTGAAGTGGGAGCAACAACAATGAGAATGGCGTGAATGATCTTCATCACTCAATCACAATAATGTCTACAATCCAAAGATGAAATTAATCACTGTGTCCGGTGGTGAAAATTTTGAGATACACACAAAGAAAAAGGAAGCAATAACTGTTTCAAACACATACTACCCTAGAGGTTTTTGTCCAAATTTATGGACCAGGATCTCCATTGTGTTCTTGTCTAGAATTGGATACCGATCACCATAGTTTTCGTCCATAAATTTTGGGTGAAGACCACCAATGTCTTCGTTTAGATATTTGAATGAAGACCCCATGGAGGTCTTCCATGGTCCACATTATTGGATGATGGCTTCTATGGTTCTCGGCTAAATAATCTAATTGATTAAAATTTCAATTTCTTTTACTTGTCTAAAGAAAGAGCTAAAGTTCAATGAGAAAAACTCAACTACTTGAATGCCTTTAAATTTTTGGATAAAAAAAAAAGTAAAGTAAACCCTTTTAAGTCAACCAAATAGTGTAATTGAATTATCTATTTAAATAAAAACTCCATCAAAACCCCTTCAATTGAAAAGAAAAAAATAATTAAGTGTAACTTGACATCCAATGTGGTGGTGACTTTACACAAAATGAAAAGTCTTTAAATTATTTTCAAAATTAAAAATTAAAAAATATTCTTTAGCTTTTTTTTTTTTAAATAAAAAAGTTGCTAGAGGGAGGTTGTTTCCATTTGGTTGCCATAGGTATATAATGACAACGGCAGGGCCGTATCTGAGCATGTCTAACATGTGCGGCCGCACAGGGCCCCCAATTTTTGGGGGCCCCATATTTAAAAAAAAAAATATTTATATGTATATATAGTTTACAAAAATTTAGGCTAAATATATGTAGATTGGACCAATTTGTGACAAGATGAAATTGAGCCCAATTGACAATTGCTTTAAAAACTCTCTCTCTCTCTCTCTCTCTCTATATATATATATATATATATATATATATATATATATATATATATATATATATATA
>NC_044925.1:6903524-6905376 GCF_003576645.1 Ipomoea triloba
TCATAACCCTATAAAATACGGCAATACCATAACGAAATTCAACAATTCAACAATTCCTAATTCACAGTTCGGTAATTTTGTAAATCGCAAACCGCAACTCAACTAATTCTTCAATTCTTCTTGAAACAGATGAGTTGTTTTCCAAATGCTACTACTGCATACCGAATATTATTGACAATCCCGATTACTATTGCCTCTGCAGAAAGGAGTTTTTCAAAGTTGAAATTCTTAAAATCTTACTTACGATCAAGTATGTTGCAAGAAAGACTCAATGGATTAGCTTTAATCTTCATTGAAAATGAGCTTTTGGAAGAAGTTGATATCAAAAGTTTGATTGATGATTTTGCGTCTAAATGTGAACAATTCATGTCACTTTTTAAATAAAATTCTAAATGTATTTTTTATACAATATTTATATTTTGATATAACTTTTTGAACAACTATTATTTATATATAAAAATTACTCGAAAAAGGGGTCTAAATTAAGATATGGCACAGGGCCCCAATTTTTATGGGAACGGCCCTGGACAACGGTAACCAAGCCACCCTTGTTAAATCTCAAATGAGGGGTGACCATGGCCGCTCTAATCCAATCTGAGACAATGATCATCCCCATCAAATCTCAAACGAGGGGCATTTGATTTAAAAGTTTACAAAAATTACTTAATTTGTGCCAAGTCATCGTCAAATCGAATATAAGGCATCATCACATTAAAAAATAGTATACATGAAAGTATATTCAAAGTCAAATTACGATAACCTTGTCGAATAGCTGGTCATATTATGACTCAATTGCTGTTATTACTAGTTTAAGGGGTCTAAATGCTTTTATTTTATTTTTTTTATAAATTAAAATAGTTAGAGGACTCAATTATACTTTTAGTCAACTTAAAGGATTTATTTGATACAGTTTCTTTTTAATTTATATTTTTTTTAAAGAACAAGTCATTGCTAAATCAACGCTAAATATACAATAAAAAAAGACATAAAAGTTAAAATATTAAATCAACACCAACTTAAGATTAATCTATTGCTAACATGCTAATAGATTTAATTACACATTTTATCCTTTTTAAGTGCTTTAAAAGAACTTTTTTAAGTTTAAGAGTTAGAATTGTATTATTTGATTGAATTTGATGACTTATATGAGCTTAAGAAAAAAAAATACAAGAAATAATAGTGTAAGGTAAGTGGTACATATTGAGGCCGACTCAAAGTCAAAATGGGTAAAGGGACCACTGATCTGCACATTGTGTTCAGGGACTGAACAAAGTGAAACACTTGACAGTGAATCAGTGATGAGTGACCACTGAACTCTCTCTCGTGAACTCCATTTGCCTCTTTGCTTTCTGACCCACAAAACCTTTCTCTCTCTCTCTCTCTCTCTTTCAGCTCGCACTGCAAATTCAATGGTCCCTGGAGCTCCGCTGGGCTGTACCTTCACACACACACATACACATGTATACAGTTTTTTTTTTTTTTTTTTTAGCTATACACATGCATATAATTAATTATCGAAATGGTCCATTAATTATAACAAAATTATCAATTTAATTATTGATTATATTTTTTACCTAATTAAGTTCATCAACTTTAAAATTTTTAATTAATTTGGTCCTCCGTTTGTTTAATCGTCAGACATATAACGGCTAAATAAATGGAGGATCAAATTGGTTAACATTTTTAAAGTTGAAAAACTTAATTATACAAAAATAAAATAATAACTAATTAAATTGGTAATTTTGCTACAGTCAAAAAATCATCAGTAATTATATATATATATATATATATATATATATATATATATATATATATATATATATATATATATATATATATATATATATATATA
>NC_044925.1:6906339-6909750 GCF_003576645.1 Ipomoea triloba
GTTGGGGGGGGGGGGGTTATAGAGTATATTGGTCGACATTAGTATATATAAACCACACAATATCATTATAAACACCATACATATGATTGTGTCGATTATTACTGATAATTATTTTTAATTATACTATGTGCAATAATATAATATATGAATATATAATTATATGAGTACGATCGTTAAGGTTGTCAAACATTATTTTTAAATTTTTTACGTAACACGAAATATATGCAATGGTAAAAAATATGAAAATTACACTTTTCATCCCTAAGTTATAGAATAATTGTAGAATTCGTCTCTAATTATTGTTGGTCGTGCTCACTTTTTGTCTCTAAGATATACTCCGTAATTGATGTTGTAAATTTGCTTTACTAACAAAACATTAGGGACGAGATTTGCAATATTAGTATAGCTTAAGAACAAATGGTGAGTACAACCTGTTATTAAAAGGACAAAATTTGCGACGTCAATTATAGTTTAGGGACGAAAAATGAGCATGACCACCAGTTATGGACGAATTCTACAATTATTCTATAACTTAGGGACGAAAAATGTAATTTTTACATTTTTGAAAAGTGTAATATATTGAGTTCATTTAATATATACATAACAGATTTTTTAAAAATTAAGAGGGGGCAAAACTAAAAATTTTATATAATAATAATATATATACATATATTCCTACTAAAAATGGGGTGGGGTTGGGGGGCTAAGGCCCCCCACCCCAAGGTGTGCCTCCGCCCCTGTATATATATATACACGCACGCATGCATATGTATATTGTCGGTTTCCTATTTGTATATATGCCTAGCTAGCTAATGTAATTATACAATTTTGGATGAATGTTTTGTTTTCCTTTCTTTTTCTCTTTCTCTTGTTTGACAATTTATGGTAGTATATTACCATGAGTAAAAATCACTTTTGGTCACCAATTTGTAAATTCGCTCTTTTAGCCGCCCACATAATGTTGTAATAGCTAGCTTATTATTGCAGAGCGCTCTTGCGTCGACAATGGGCAGTGAAGGTGGTGCACGTCTAGTCTATGTCTTTTTAAGATGATGCATCTTATACAGTTATACAATACTCGAATTTTCAACTTTGCAGCATGCAGTCTGTTTACTAAATATCACAAATCTTGTCTCTTTAACAAGATGCATTCTATACCAGGTTCGGATATAATATTTGTTAGAATCAAACATTTATCACTATGTCAAAAACTATAACTGATAGTAAAGATACAATTTTATTTATTTATTTTAGATTGTCATCATATTTTCGAGAGATAGGGTACTGAATTTGGCCCTTTATCCTCCTCGGCCCAACAATCTCCCTAGTCAAATAATGGGCAAATTATTGTGTGAACAGTGGCCCACTTGTTTGGACCACGGTCCAAAACGATGTTGTTAAATTTTATTGAGTTAGAATAATGTATTTTATGTGTTAGAATAATAATGTACTTTATATGTTAGAATAATGTATATTATGCGTCAGAATAATGTACGTTATGCGTTAGAATAATGTACGTTATGAGTTATAAAAATGTATGTTGCGGTGGGTCGCGTGAAAAAAAAATGCGTGAAACGATGTTGTTTTTGGATCGTAGTCCACACAGCTGTGTGAACCACGATCTACACAATAACTATTGAGTCACATGGTGTTGGACTTGGCACTTACCGGCCTCTGCCCAACAATCTTCGAACTTGTAATTATATTAATAGTTCACTTACCAAATATCATCCTTCATTGTCGTAAAGTAGCAATTCTAGACAACCATATAATCTATATAATTGTTAATTTTGTATTAAATTTTATACGTATTTTGATCTTCCATATCAAAAATGAAAATAAAGGTGATAGGGAATTAGAATACAAGCAACATTATTTAACACAAATTAAAACTAATGATCACTGGGGAACAAGATAATAATTTTAATGAGTAAATACCAGTGGAGGTCCTCTGACTTTGATGGCAATGTCACTTTTAGTCCTCAACTTTTAAATCAACCACTTTTAGTCCTCTGACTTTGATGACACCGTCACTTTTAGTCCTCAACTTTTAAATCAACCACTTTTAATCCTCTTACTTTTTGTTTCTAGCCAGCTATGGTCCTTCCGTTACAATTAGACATCTAATGTCATTTTCTCAAGGGCAATTCAGTCATTTCATAATTAATGTATTAAGTATTATGTTTCCTCATCAGAATAATTGAAGAAACTCTATTATCCACTCTCCTTTGTTAACACTAAATTTTGGATCAAATGACTGAATTGCCCTTGAGAAAATGACATTAGATGTCCAATTGTAAAGGAACGACCATAGGTGGCTAGAAACAAAAAGTAAGAGGATTAAAAGTGGTTGATTTAAAAGTTGAGGACTAAAAGTGACAGTGCCATCAAAGTCGGAGGACTAAAAGTGATTAATTTAAAAGTTGAGGACTAAAAGTGACGGTGCCATCAAAGTCGGAGGACCTCCACTGATATTTACTATAATTTTAAGAGACAATGTGTAACACCATTCAAACATAGGTTTGCCAATTTGACTTACTACGTACTAGTTGTAGAAAAACTTGCAAGATTCTTCGATTCTCTTCCTACGCTTCGTACAAAGGTTGATGAATGTATATTAGGATCATTGTGATTGAGAGGTGAGAGAGTAATTAAGGTAGCAAAATATGATATTTAGTCATAAACTAGATTTGGCAGTACATTTTGCAGATAATTTTTATGATTGCAGATTTTGAGAATGGATATTTGATTCTCCAAAAGTTTTGACTTGGAGAGTTGGAGAACATTTGTTTCATTCACAAATTTTTTAGTGAAAATTAAACTTTTTTAAAGATATAAATTCTACGACGTTGAATGTAAAAATAATAATCACTATAAATAGAAAGTGAAAATAATATTTTTTGTAAATAGTAACAAATACAAAACTGCAGTGATGGTTGGGATATTTTTGTAATTTCTACATGCTCGTTTAGAGAGCTTACTGAGTGCATCCGTTGCGATCAAGTAGGACTGCCGAGGTTCCAAGGCGACTAACCCTTTTTTCTTTTCTGCGGCCGTGCCCTTCATGTTCATTAAAAAAAAAAGTAACAAATACAATTATTATTCTATTTATAATTTATAAAAGGTTCTCATCGTCTTTGTTTAAATATTTATAATAGTCTGTGTTCATACTATTTAATAGTGTATATATATATGTATGTATGTATGTATATATATATATGTATGTATGTATATATATATATGTACATACATACATATATATATATATGTATATATATATATACATATACATATACAATACATATACATACATATATATATATATATATATATATATATATATATATGTATATATATTGTATATGTATATGTATATATATATATACATATATATATATATGTATGTATGTA
>NC_044925.1:6909783-6953924 GCF_003576645.1 Ipomoea triloba
ATATATATATATATATATATATATATATATATATATATATATATATATATATATATATATATATATATATATATATATATATATATATATATATGTATGTATGTATGTATATATATATATGTATGTATGTATATATATATATGTACATACATACATATATATATACATACATACAGAAAAACTCTGCAGATACACTTCTGGTGTATTTAAAGAAAAAGGATACTTAACTTCTATGGATTATGAATTACTTGCTATTATTTATGTCCTGGAAAAATTTGCACTTTTTATACTTTCAAGAAAATTCTTTACTATAAGGACAGATTGTGAGTCCATAGTAAAATTTGCAGACACTAAAAACGAAAGGAAACTTACTGCAAACAGATGGCTCAAATTCAGAGAATTTGTGCTAACTAGAGGATTTCATATTAAATGGGAACATACTAAAGGAAAAGATAATCGACTTGCTGATATCCTTTCCAGAAACATTTTAGATTACAAACTTTATGATCCTCCATTTTCCAGAAACATTTTAGATTACAAACTTTATGATCCTCCATAAACCAGAAACATTTTAGATTACAAACTTTATGATCCTCCATAAATCAGAAACATTTTAGATTACAAACTTTATGATCCTCCATAAATTATTTTAACAATTAGTCTGAGTTTTGCAGAACTTTCCTAGACTTCACTATGGAGAAAACTTTCAAGGTGGACAGATATGAACTTGCTGTTATTCCTGAAAGGAATCAGTTCAAAACTCCACTTCGTGAGAAACTTACTGAAGAAGAACAATGCTTAGTTGATAATATTTGGAGCTTGTCAACTATAGCCCAATCTTCCGGAAGGAAGGCTACTTGCGTAAACTACTTAATCCAATTTATGGTCTCTGGAAGGCATAAGACCAAGAAACCATTTACTTGTTATGCACTTTATACTGGCAGGAATGCTGGTTTATACTTGACATGGGAAGAAATGATCATTGAACTTGAGGAATTTAAGAAAGATCCAAAATCTGGAAATCCTTTGTATAAAGGATATTACAGTATTGAGGAGACCATTTCTATGCTAACTCAAAAATTTGGAAATGACTTTGTTGTTTCTGAACAGATACTTAGGTATAAAGAATACCTAAAACACTTGGATCAGTTCTCTGATCAAGAACTTCTGAAAAACTTAGAAACTGGAGCTTCCAGCTCAAAGAAACTTCAAAGGTTTGAACCTCAAACTCCCAAAAAGAAACTTGAGAATACTTTTTCAGAAGTAATGAAAACTTCCTCGAAACTTAAGGAAAAGGAAATTCCTTCACTTGGGAAGATCCCAACTCCAGCCATTTCCCTCAAATCTATCACTTCCCCTTCACTAACCAAAACTCCAGTCTCTCCTGGAGAATGCTCGATAAAAACTTTTGCCATACTCCAAGAATGACTTGCTCAAATCGCCAACTCAGGCATTTCAACTCCCGGAATCTCAATTTCTTGGGATTTCAATTATAATCTTTATAAAACTTGTTCTTTACTTTTTCCAGATTGTCCAGAAAACCAACAATCTGATGATTTTGAATGTCTTTGTAAACTTGAGTTTGCTATTAGAAGAGCTCGACTTCTTATTCCTGGGTTTAAACCTTTTAAATTTCAGGATTATCCAGTCAACTTTTCTACACTTTTAAAACATGGGTTAGTTAAGTCAGCCAATATCTCTCCACTCCATGAATTTTCTGGAATACTTCCAGAAATGCTGGCAAAAACTTTTGAAACTATTATCCCTGAATTTCCTAAAAAATTCAGATTGGATTTCACTTCTCTTTACCCAGACTTCAAAGAAAATAAACCTGCTTATCATCTACTAGAAGTAAACTTCCATAATGTGGATGATGAATACAAAGACTTCGAGACAGAACACCAACACCCCAAGGCATTGAAACTTGAAGAAACAATGGAAATACAACTTGATCAGGCCAGAGCCAAAATACTTGCAGAGAACTTCAACTGGACAAAATTCAAATTTGCCAACAAGAACATACTTAGAGAGGACTCTCATGGGAAAATCTACTGTGATCCAAGCATCGGATCAAGATACTTTTTTCCTTTTGAAATCACCCATTCCAATCCAAGACTTGTCAACTCCTACAAGAGAAGGATCAGGAGGGTACTGCCGAAAACTTTGTCGTCTTCTGAATCTGAAGATATGAGTTTATCTTGATAAGACGGCATCACTTTACTTCTTTGGCTAAGATAAGGGGGCNTCCAGAAACATTTTAGATTACAAACTTTATGATCCTCCATAAATTATTTTAACAATTAGTCTGAGTTTTGCAGAACTTTCCTAGACTTCACTATGGAGAAAACTTTCAAGGTGGACAGATATGAACTTGCTGTTATTCCTGAAAGGAATCAGTTCAAAACTCCACTTCGTGAGAAACTTACTGAAGAAGAACAATGCTTAGTTGATAATATTTGGAGCTTGTCAACTATAGCCCAATCTTCCGGAAGGAAGGCTACTTGCGTAAACTACTTAATCCAATTTATGGTCTCTGGAAGGCATAAGACCAAGAAACCATTTACTTGTTATGCACTTTATACTGGCAGGAATGCTGGTTTATACTTGACATGGGAAGAAATGATCATTGAACTTGAGGAATTTAAGAAAGATCCAAAATCTGGAAATCCTTTGTATAAAGGATATTACAGTATTGAGGAGACCATTTCTATGCTAACTCAAAAATTTGGAAATGACTTTGTTGTTTCTGAACAGATACTTAGGTATAAAGAATACCTAAAACACTTGGATCAGTTCTCTGATCAAGAACTTCTGAAAAACTTAGAAACTGGAGCTTCCAGCTCAAAGAAACTTCAAAGGTTTGAACCTCAAACTCCCAAAAAGAAACTTGAGAATACTTTTTCAGAAGTAATGAAAACTTCCTCGAAACTTAAGGAAAAGGAAATTCCTTCACTTGGGAAGATCCCAACTCCAGCCATTTCCCTCAAATCTATCACTTCCCCTTCACTAACCAAAACTCCAGTCTCTCCTGGAGAATGCTCGATAAAAACTTTTGCCATACTCCAAGAATGACTTGCTCAAATCGCCAACTCAGGCATTTCAACTCCCGGAATCTCAATTTCTTGGGATTTCAATTATAATCTTTATAAAACTTGTTCTTTACTTTTTCCAGATTGTCCAGAAAACCAACAATCTGATGATTTTGAATGTCTTTGTAAACTTGAGTTTGCTATTAGAAGAGCTCGACTTCTTATTCCTGGGTTTAAACCTTTTAAATTTCAGGATTATCCAGTCAACTTTTCTACACTTTTAAAACATGGGTTAGTTAAGTCAGCCAATATCTCTCCACTCCATGAATTTTCTGGAATACTTCCAGAAATGCTGGCAAAAACTTTTGAAACTATTATCCCTGAATTTCCTAAAAAATTCAGATTGGATTTCACTTCTCTTTACCCAGACTTCAAAGAAAATAAACCTGCTTATCATCTACTAGAAGTAAACTTCCATAATGTGGATGATGAATACAAAGACTTCGAGACAGAACACCAACACCCCAAGGCATTGAAACTTGAAGAAACAATGGAAATACAACTTGATCAGGCCAGAGCCAAAATACTTGCAGAGAACTTCAACTGGACAAAATTCAAATTTGCCAACAAGAACATACTTAGAGAGGACTCTCATGGGAAAATCTACTGTGATCCAAGCATCGGATCAAGATACTTTTTTCCTTTTGAAATCACCCATTCCAATCCAAGACTTGTCAACTCCTACAAGAGAAGGATCAGGAGGGTACTGCCGAAAACTTTGTCGTCTTCTGAATCTGAAGATATGAGTTTATCTTGATAAGACGGCATCACTTTACTTCTTTGGCTAAGATAAGGGGGCCTGTCCCTTTCAACTTTACTTTAACTGTACCACTTTAGCTGTACACTTTTTGACTATAGGGTAAGGAGATAAGATTCCTTATCTTTCTGTTACCGAAGATATGAGATAAGATTACATCTTATCTTCGGGATGTCAATAATGTAAATAGTTGTAGACAGCTGTAAGTTAGTTCTAGGATCTTCTTCTTCCCTCTATATAAGAAGAAGCTTGTACATTTGTAAAAACACACAAGAAGAACACAAGAAAATTATCAATGAAAAACCCTTTTCAGAAAACACTTTACTTCTAAAAACTTTCTTCTTTTCTCTGCAAAACAGATTGCTACTAAGAGGTAATATTACTTAAACCAGATCTCTTTACTTTGTGTTTGTTCTTATTATTATGCTTTATTGTTCTTATTGTTCATATTTAAAAGACGTAAATCCTGTTTGAACCGAAGCAACCTGTGTAGTCTAAGTTTGTATGTCAGGTAAAGAAAGTACCCAGGTTGGGGAAAAGAAAAACCTGAGTTTGAATGCTTAGATGTTGTTAAGGTTGTAGACGGAGGGTCATGGGATCCTTTGGTTAGTAGGTTAGGGATGATAAGGTGAAAATAAAAAGAACAAATCTGATAATAAAGCAATAAAAGTAAGAACAAACATAAACTAAAAAGATCTAGATAAGTAATAAAACTCTTAGTATAACAACCCGTGATGTAAGAGAGGAGAAGAATCTTTAAACCAGAAGGCTTTCATAAAACTTAAACTTCTTGAAAAACTTATCTATCACCATGGATAAAAAACTTATTCAACAATACTTTGGAAGTACTAAAAACTTTTTAACTGAAAAAATACATCAGGAAACTGATGAAATCCATACTTTTTACTCAGACCAAAACTCAGAAACATATTTCGACTACAATATTACTGTACCAAATCATAACTTAATCAAAGAAGGATTAGACAAAATCTTTCCTACTGAAATTTCAAACACTATACTTTCAAAGTTAGAATTTCAAACTTTTCAAGAAACTTTATTTCTAGATTCAATTAAAGAATCTGTTGGTCAACTTTTTGAAAAACACGAACTAGAACTTAAACTCAAAGAGTTATCTCATTTTGTTATTACTTCAAATCACATATCCAACTTCAGAGGTTTTCTTAGACCTTTTGAGGTAAACGCCACTTATCATCTTGGTAATAACCTCCAAATTTTCAACTNCTCGACTTCTTATTCCTGGGTTTAAACCTTTTAAATTTCAGGATTATCCAGTCAACTTTTCTACACTTTTAAAACATGGGTTAGTTAAGTCAGCCAATATCTCTCCACTCCATGAATTTTCTGGAATACTTCCAGAAATGCTGGCAAAAACTTTTGAAACTATTATCCCTGAATTTCCTAAAAAATTCAGATTGGATTTCACTTCTCTTTACCCAGACTTCAAAGAAAATAAACCTGCTTATCATCTACTAGAAGTAAACTTCCATAATGTGGATGATGAATACAAAGACTTCGAGACAGAACACCAACACCCCAAGGCATTGAAACTTGAAGAAACAATGGAAATACAACTTGATCAGGCCAGAGCCAAAATACTTGCAGAGAACTTCAACTGGACAAAATTCAAATTTGCCAACAAGAACATACTTAGAGAGGACTCTCATGGGAAAATCTACTGTGATCCAAGCATCGGATCAAGATACTTTTTTCCTTTTGAAATCACCCATTCCAATCCAAGACTTGTCAACTCCTACAAGAGAAGGATCAGGAGGGTACTGCCGAAAACTTTGTCGTCTTCTGAATCTGAAGATATGAGTTTATCTTGATAAGACGGCATCACTTTACTTCTTTGGCTAAGATAAGGGGGCCTGTCCCTTTCAACTTTACTTTAACTGTACCACTTTAGCTGTACACTTTTTGACTATAGGGTAAGGAGATAAGATTCCTTATCTTTCTGTTACCGAAGATATGAGATAAGATTACATCTTATCTTCGGGATGTCAATAATGTAAATAGTTGTAGACAGCTGTAAGTTAGTTCTAGGATCTTCTTCTTCCCTCTATATAAGAAGAAGCTTGTACATTTGTAAAAACACACAAGAAGAACACAAGAAAATTATCAATGAAAAACCCTTTTCAGAAAACACTTTACTTCTAAAAACTTTCTTCTTTTCTCTGCAAAACAGATTGCTACTAAGAGGTAATATTACTTAAACCAGATCTCTTTACTTTGTGTTTGTTCTTATTATTATGCTTTATTGTTCTTATTGTTCATATTTAAAAGACGTAAATCCTGTTTGAACCGAAGCAACCTGTGTAGTCTAAGTTTGTATGTCAGGTAAAGAAAGTACCCAGGTTGGGGAAAAGAAAAACCTGAGTTTGAATGCTTAGATGTTGTTAAGGTTGTAGACGGAGGGTCATGGGATCCTTTGGTTAGTAGGTTAGGGATGATAAGGTGAAAATAAAAAGAACAAATCTGATAATAAAGCAATAAAAGTAAGAACAAACATAAACTAAAAAGATCTAGATAAGTAATAAAACTCTTAGTATAACAACCCGTGATGTAAGAGAGGAGAAGAATCTTTAAACCAGAAGGCTTTCATAAAACTTAAACTTCTTGAAAAACTTATCTATCACCATGGATAAAAAACTTATTCAACAATACTTTGGAAGTACTAAAAACTTTTTAACTGAAAAAATACATCAGGAAACTGATGAAATCCATACTTTTTACTCAGACCAAAACTCAGAAACATATTTCGACTACAATATTACTGTACCAAATCATAACTTAATCAAAGAAGGATTAGACAAAATCTTTCCTACTGAAATTTCAAACACTATACTTTCAAAGTTAGAATTTCAAACTTTTCAAGAAACTTTATTTCTAGATTCAATTAAAGAATCTGTTGGTCAACTTTTTGAAAAACACGAACTAGAACTTAAACTCAAAGAGTTATCTCATTTTGTTATTACTTCAAATCACATATCCAACTTCAGAGGTTTTCTTAGACCTTTTGAGGTAAACGCCACTTATCATCTTGGTAATAACCTCCAAATTTAGGTAAACGCCACTTATCATCTTGGTAATAACCTCCAAATTTTCAACTTTCCCACTTATAATAATCATCATGAAACTGATGATTGGGATAACTTTATTGAAGGAAACTGGAATAACAATAATTATTCCAGTGGACCAGAAACAGACTAAAACTTCCCTTCACGAAACCTCTATTAGAGGCATACTCCACTCCTGTGGGAGCACCCCCCTTTTACTTGGTATCATATATATATATATATATATATATATATATATATATATATATATATATATATATATATATATNATATATATATATATATATATATATATATATATATATATATATATATATATATATATATATATATATATATATATATATATATATATATAATTGATGTTGAATCTCAATCATGTTGGGTTATGTAGTAGTAGAACTATGCTGATGTAGGCTGGAAGAAACGGGACACGGAATAGCGAAGGAAGGAAATCTGTGTCATGTATTGGACATTACCTTAAAAGCGATTTTTGAAGACTGTGCGGTCTTTAAAGCTCTGAAAGCTTTCGATCGGTTAACACAGAATTACTGTCATTAATCAGCACACTTAACTCGTAGGCAAACTTGACTCTAATTGCTCAGACAAGAGGAAGAAAGGGGGAAAATAGATTGAACTGATGATTTGAGAGCATAGGGGAGACATGTATTTATAGTCTAGGAAACAACCGCCTCCCCAGTTCCAGCCACATATTATCCGCAAAAATAGTTGAATTGACTCAACAAACGTGCAACTTTAGGCCATGAAAAATACAGTCACATATTATCCGCAAAAATAGTTGAACTGACTCAACAAGCGTGCAACTTTAGGCCATGAAAAATAAGAGAGTTTATTTTGGCCACAAATTAATTATGGACATGAGAGACTGGCAAAAAACTCAGAAATAAAACAGTGGGCGCGTAAAAAGGTGCCACACCACACCTCACATGCGTGCGAACCGAGCCGAGCAGGCGGGCGGCGACAGCAGCGCCACGTGGGGTTCCCCCTTCTTTTCCCTCCGTAATATATCAAATGCTTTAGAAAGATTGGCATTTAAAATGAGAGAAAAAGTCTCATTGGAAATTAAAGCAATGTGGGACAAGAGGTTAAGTTGCGCAATTACACCTGTCTTTGAATGCTATTTCCAACAATCCCCACACATTCAAATATAGGTGTAGACGCAACGTCTAAGCGGAACACAATAGCTGACCTTAATGCCAGTGTTATTCTTGCACTGTCACGTAGTGACTTGAGTAACATACTTCTCTAGAGTGAGATAAATCTTGAACTCATAGAGAAGTGAATAGTTTTGAACTCAAGTGCACACATCAGCCCTTAACTTGTAGGTTCTTCGGAAGTAAAACTCAACCTCTGTGTAGACCCCTTATTTAAGAACATATCACGTTCAGTTTCATATGGGTGCGTAAGTCTTTTCATGATTGCGTTTGACCACAATTGTGGTATCCATCATGAATCCCTTACCTCACAAACTTTAAACCCATCTCACTTGTGTCAATGATAGCCTTTCTGATTACACCTTTTGTGGGAGGATTTACAATATTCCTCGTAGACTTAACATATTCTAACGTGAGTACACCACTCACAATCAACTACCGTACGCACTCATGTTTGACTCTTATGTGTCTTCTCTTTCCATTATAGACACTATTCTTTGCCACGCATATGGCAGTTTGTGAATCACAATGTATGGACACAGATGGTGTATTACACCCCTACAACGGCACGTCTGCTAGTAGGTTTCTCAGCCACTCGGCTTTTTGCTTAGCCAGATCAAAAGCTATTAATTCAGCCTCCATTGATCTAGTTGTTTGGTAGATTTCCATGTTATTGCTGCTCCGCCTATACTGAATAAATACCCACTAGTGGAGCTGACATCGTCACTGTCATTGACCCAGTTTGCATCGCAGTATCATTCTAGACATTAGGAAATCCATAAAGTACAATGAAGCCCCCAGTCAATTGTGCCTCTTAGATAGCGCAACACTCTTCTTAGTGCATGCCAGTGGGCCTCACTTGGATTATGTGTATACCGACCGAGTCTGTTCACTGCAAAAGCAATATTAGGTTTGGTATAGTTCATTAAGAACATCAAACTTCCAATTATTTTCGAATAGTTTTCTTGAGACACTCATGTCTTTGAATTTTTGGATAGTTTTACACTAGGATCATATGGGGCTTGAACCAGATTCACTTCAAAGCTATCAAACTTCTTTAATAGCTTTTCTGTGTAGTGACTTTGTAATAACTTGTAGTCATCTTCTTCTTTTATGACTTTTACTTCAAGTATCAGTGTATCACATCAACTTCCCCCATATCCTTCATGTCAAACTTATCACACAATGACTTTTTTGTCTCTTTTATTGCATTAATACTTGAGCTAAAGATTAGCATATCATCTACATAGATGCATATAAGTACTATGCTAGACTCAATTTCCTTGGAGTATCTGATTTGTTAATCGTGTAACCTAGATCCAATAGTGTTGTATGAAATTTTTCATTCCACTATTTATGAGCTTGTTTTAATCTGTATAGAGACTTTATAAGTCTACACACCTTTCTTTCTTTTCCTGGATCAACACATCCAGATGATTGCTCCATGTAAATCTCTTCCTCCAAGTCCCTATTTAGGAAGGCTATTTTGACATCCATTTGATGGACTATCAACCTATGAGATGAAGGCATGAAGCTAAGGCAAACAACGTACATATGGAAGCTATTTTAGTCACAGGTGAATATGTGCAAAAATGATCTTCACCAAACCTCTGTTTGTAGCCTTTGGCTAAAAGCCTCGCCTTGAATCTTTCAATCGACCCATCAGGTCTAAGGTTTATTTTAAAGATCCATTTGCAGCCAATTGGTTTAGCCCCTATGGGCGAATCTATTAATTCCCAAGTGTGATTAGACTTAAAAGAGTCTAACTCACTTTGTATGGCTTCTTTAAAGAAAATAACGTCAACTGAGCGCATAGCAGCCTCGAAGGGGTTTGGTTCCTCTTTCAAAATTAGCTGACAAATAAACTGATCAGAAATCTGATCTATATTATTCAGCTCAGATATATATATATGTTATAAATTCATAACGAAAGCTTGTTTCAGTTCTTTGCCTCTTGCTCCTCCTAGGCTGTTCAGGCTCATTCTCGACTTGAGAAGTGGGAGGTGATGTAAGTTCGCTCCTTTATGAGCTGCCTGAAGACAACTTTAGAGGGAAAATGTGTTCAAAGAACTTAGATTCCCGTGTGTCGCACATAGACCAACTGTCTAGGTACATAAACCTATATGCAACACTATTTTCAACATAGCTATCAAAGACGACATTTGAGGTTTTAGGCCCAAGATTAGGCATTTTAAACGACGGAAGACCGACTTTTGCCAAACAACCCCATACTCTGAAGTATTTTAGGTTGGGGCATAGCCTTTCCACAACTCACATGGTGTTTTATAATACCCTTTATGAGGTATTCTGTTGAGAATATGATTAACTGTAAGTGTAGCTTCCCCCATAGAGAATTTGGAGCACCTGAGATAATAAGAAGCACATTAATCATTTCCTTGAGAGTTCTATTTTTTCTCTCTACTATGTCATTTTGTTGTGGAGTATATGCTGTAGTAACTTCATGGATAATCCCAATTTTTTCACAGAAGGATTTAAAGAGATTATTCATATTCACCACCCTTGTCAGACGAAAGCTTTTTGATCTTTTTATTTAACTGATTTTCTACTTCAGTTTTAAAGACCATAAATTTATGTTTTGATTCATTAATTTTGTTTTTAGTAGATATATATGTGAAAAACGAGTGAAATCGTCAATAAAAGAAATATAATACGTAACATTTTCCACCTCTAGTCTCAGTACTTTTGAAATCTGCTATATCTGTGTGTATCAATTCTAAAGCACAAGTAGTGTGATGATTTACGTTGGGAAAAGGTTTTTAGCAAATTTTGCCTCAACACATATTTCACATTTTGATAAAAGATTATTTTGCAAAACTTGCAGCATACTCATGTTTTTCAGCCTGTTTAAGCATTTAACCAATATGTCATAATCTACCATGCCACATATCAAAAGACACAACAATATAAGCAGAAGCGCCAAAACCACTGGAAAGGTTATTCGTAAAAGTGTCAATGTTCGCTGAAGTATACGGAATCAGAGGGAAAACAAACAGCCCCCCACGAAGATACCCCTTCCCCAAATACTCCCCTCTGCGAGTCATAATCATACGTTCTGACTCAAAGACTAGATTGATCCCAGCCCTAACCAAGAAGAGCCCTGAGACCAAATTCCTTCGCAAAGAGGGAACATACATCACAATATTTAAAAACAAATACTTGCCAGAACATAGTTTAATTTCTACAGTTCCTCTACCTCTTACCTCAGTTGTACTATCATTCCCCATGAAGACTTGCTCTCCTTGCCCTTCAGCAATTGGCTAGAAATTCTTGAAACATCTCCTGTTGGCGCAGAAATGACGAGATGCTCCCGTGTCAACAATCCACTCCACATACCTTTCAACGACATTCGCCTTTAAAGACACCATTACTACCACCGCTTATGTATCTTCAAACAGATTTGCTTGGTTCTTAGACTCTTCCTGGTTCCCCTTCTGATCATTTAACCCTTTCTGGTGATAACATTGAGCTACACAATGTCCATGTTTTCCACAGACGAAGCACCCACCTCCTTTCCCTTGTTTATGGTTTTTGTAGTTCTTGTTCGCTTTGAAGCCCTTCTTCTAGTTTTTGTTTTGACAACCACTCCTAGATTTTGACCTTTCACCTTTCACACTCGTTTTTATGACATTAGCATTTAAATTATAGGGATAGAAACAGACCTTTGTCTAAGACGAAACATGTCTTCGATGTTGATATGATTGACCATTTGCTCCAAGGTGCAGTTCTTGGTCTCGTGCTTCATTTTGTTTTGAAATTCTGCCCAGGACTTAAAGTAGTTTTTCAACAAGCGTATAGGTTTGCAGCAAATCACTTACCGGGATGCCTTCAGACACTAGGTCAACAACCAAGTTCTAGTACTCATGAATCTGGTCAATGATTGGCCTTGAATCCACCATCATGTAGCTCATCCAACGCCCAACTGCATATTTCTTGCTGCATGCATCATCTGCACCATATTTCTTTTTCAACATGTCCCAGATCATTTTTGCGAACTTGTACCCCGCGAATATGTCTAGCAGATTGTCAGACATGTAATGTAGTAGAATTCAACGCACAGTCTTCTTGTCTCATTCGTACTCGGTACGAACTTCTTTAAACAGACCTGGTGACTGTGATGCAAAAGTTTTGGACTGGGATGCCCTGGGATCTGGAGTTGCATCCAAAATCGTGACTTGATTATCTGGCTTGAAAGACTCTGCAATTGTTGTTTGTTGGGCATGATGTTGATATGTTCTTGGATCAATGGAGAGGTTATAGTCAAGTTCAACAACCTCAATGTGAATTAACATCTTGACAGCCCACCTACGGTAGTTCATACCGTTACTAGTTCGTCCTTGGAGAGATCCGATGCAACCTTGACAATGTTGTTTGACATAATCTCAAAGTAATCACTTTTAATAGTTGGGTTATGTTGTAGTAGAACTACGCTGATGTACGCTGGAAGAAACGAGAACGCGGAATAACGAAGAAAAGAAATATGTGTTGTGAACTAGACACTATCTTAAAATCGATTTCTGGATGCGGTCTTTAACACCCGAAAAGCTTTCGACCGATTAACACAGAATTACTGCGGTTAATCAACACACTTAACTCACAGGCAAACCTGACTCTAATTGCTCAGACGAGAGGAAGATAGAATAATAGAATGAACTGGTGATTTGAGAGCATAGGGGAGGTGGGTATTTATAGTCTAGGAAACAACCGCCTCCCCATTTCCAGCCACGTATTATCCACAAAAATAGCGAAACTGACTCAACAAACGTGCAACTTTAGGCCACGAAAAATATATAAGAGAGTTTATTCTGGCCGCAATTCCGCAAATTAATCCTAGACATGAGAGAGTGGCAAAAAAATCAGAAATAAAATAGAGGGCACGTAAAAAGGTGCCACACAACGCGCGCGTTGAGCGGGCGTGCAGCACATTGATTCTTTAGGCTAAAAATTAAAAGATTAAGAAAATAAAGAACATATACGAGCTTGTAAAGAATTATGAGTGTTTCAATATATATATATATATATATATATATATATATATATATATATATAATGTGGATAATTTTTATCCATTCATAAGGGTTGATTAATAGTTGAAAAATAATTTTTTTTTTAAAATTGAAAAAGTTGTGGTGGCATTTGCATTCTTATTACATTGTGGAAAATGCTTAATAGATTCTCACTATTCTGTCAGTTACGTTATTTGGAATAAACTATCAAAATTTTCTAAATATATTTTAATAATCACGTAAATGACACTCGTTTAATCTGCACTTTTTATGGTATCCGAACAATCAATACCAACAATTTGAATATTGAGTATACAATTACATGTACATTGCTAACTTGTGAAATACAGAGGGATTGACATAGAGATGATTGAAGATCCCATGTAGGCATAGTGTACAAGTGAAGGTGAAAATTTGAGGACAGACAGGCTGATTCGTAATTCACCTCCTTAAGCGGCTCTTGATCATGAACTTTGGAGGTTTAGGATTAATCTAACATAAGCTGGATGGTTGCATAACAAAAAAAAAAAAAAAAAAAAANAAAAAAAAAAAAAAAAAAAAAAAAAGAATGGTAGAGTAGCGAGGTGGTGAAAGTAAAAGTTCTACTATATGTACTCATAAATCTTACTCTCTGATGTTGATATACTATTTTTTTTATGTGGATCTTAATGTGTATATCAAAATTTTAAATGTAAGAATAAAAGTTAAGAGTAAAGAATGATGAGACTACCTATACTATTTTCTTGGAAAGTTGGAAGTAATAAAGAAGGGAGAGTAGGTAAGAAGTAGATGGTAGAGGTGTTTAAGGGAGTTTATACGGTTGGCATACTATGTATGTATGTATGTGTGCATATAAATATCCAAATGTCACTCGTTAAAACGGTATTGAAAAGGTGTTGCTCTGCTAGTCTGTTTCTGCTCCCACATATTCACCTCTGCACTGACGTGACTTCCCTGCATGCTACCCATTGTCATTACTCTCTCTCTCCCTCCCTCTACATTACCACCCATCACCCATCTAGTTTGCCAAATAAATAAATGTGGGGTTTGAATCCCACGAAAATATATATGGGAAGAAGGTCAAGGATGATGAAAGTTATTGGAGGTGTTTGACAAATAATGGTCAGTTGATACCTGTTAGCGAATTTAGTTAATGGGTTTGATTAGTTGATAGGATTAACAAGTTGTAGAGAAATGTTTGGTAAATTAAGTGTTAGTTAATAAGGAGTATTTGATTACATGCAAAATAATCTTTATTGGTATAATTTATTTCTCAAAAAACTTATTGAATTTTAGTGTTTTGGAGCAATAAGTTGTTACAACAAGTTGATTAAATAAACAGTACTTATATTGGTTATTTAACCAAGTCAAATAACTAAAGTGGTCAAACAAGCCAAAATTAGCTGATAAGCTAACTATGTTACCAAATACGACCATTAGATCTCACGTATGTACATGAAGACTAGGATATGACTAGTAGATTGATTGCACGATTCACGATTTACTTTCCCAATAGTTCTAGGAGCAGGGTCATGTGGATTTAAGTTTAAACCGGAGAATTTGGAATCACTTAATTTTTTTTAAGCATTCATATTTTTAAATAATTTTCTAAATTTGTTTGGTTTTTTTTTTAAATTGTTAATTCTTATATTTAGTTTATGGAATTCCTTTTTTATAATAATAATAATAATAATAATAATAATTCTTTTTTTAAACTGATAATAATAATTCTTAGAAGGGTCACACTTATGTGAGGCCGTCTCACGGATCCTTATTCGTGAGACGAGACGGATCGAATGGAAGCAATATGCAAATGTCATACTTATATGTGCAAATGTCATACTTATATGCTCAAATATAATACTAATCAGGAATATAATTTTTATTACTTATAAGGGTAAAAACAATACATTTTTCATAATAAGTAATGTTGACAAGTGTCCCTTACTTATAAGGAAAATTTTAATACTTTTGAAGAAAAATGTAATACTTTTAAATCGAAATGTAAAAGTATTGTATTTTCCTTTAAGGCCCTGTTTGGTAAATAATCAGCCTATCAGCCAATTTTGGCTTATTTGATCACTATTAGTTGTTTGGTTAATAAGCTTTTTGTAACTTTAAAATACTAAAATTCAAAATGCTACTCAAAGCAGTCTTTTCAATTAGCTTTTTGAGAAAAAAAATTATACCAAACAGCTATCAGCTAACAGCCAATCTATCAAACAACTTTTTACAATCAGCTAATGTTATTAACAAATCATACCTTTTAACTCAAACAGCCAACCCAATAAGCTAACAATCATTTACCAAACAGGGCCTAAAAGTATTACATTTACCCTTATAAGTAACAAAAGATTTATTCCTGATTAGTATTACAGTTGAGCGTATAAGCATTACATTTGCATCTTGATCCGACCCGACCCGTCTCACGGTGAGACGGTCTCACACAAATTTTTGCCTTCTTGGAATATGAGAAAATGAGGAATTCTTCAGGCACTTTAATAGATGGCTGGCATTGTTTACTGAAATTTGAATTTTTCTTTTCACTATAAATTTCTATGCGTAGTGTTGGTGGGAAAATTTTTCCTTTGATTTGTAAGCGTCATAAGGCTATTCCTATCCCAACAAATCTCCTTAACTTTTTAAATTATGTTTCCTTTTCACATCATTAAATTTACAAATATCTCTACAATTCTATCTCACTTTTAAAAATGGGTCTCACTTTCAATAAAATAAATAAATATATATAAAGTTAATAAGAAAAATAGAAAAAGTAAAAAAAAAACAAACACTATTCATTGTGCAACACTATTCACAGGCTTCCCTAACTAGTCTATGGGCAACACTATTCACTGTGCGACTAACATAAGAGATAGCTATGTGACTAAGAGAACATAGTAAATCTTTAACATCAGAAATAACAATATCAAAAGACGAATCCTCCCTATTATGCTTTAGACTTTGAATAACTTGGAGAGCATCAGTTTCAACTTGGACATGACCGATTCCATGATCCTTTAGCCAGCTTAGAGCTTCCCTAACTGGCTTCGACTTCCTTTGGTAAGAATAAACCACATCATGGGATGCAGGCAATGGCTACATCCAAAGAGGGGACATAAAGAGAGAAATAACATTCTAACTACTCGAAGAATTTGAGTTGGATTAGAAGTTTATGAGAGAGAGTCACACTTGAACATTTGTTCAGGAGCATCAAGATTTGACAAGAGAATAGTGAGATTAGAGCAATATGATTAATAATTGAATAGTAAAATCACACCACTCACATTGCTCTCCCTAGACTTTTAATTAAATATCTATCATGAGAGCGATGAAAAATTTTAATAGTTTCAACTGCAATCCATTTTAATGATTTTTAAAAGAGTGGTGAATCACTTTAATTGCACTTGCATATTTAGAGGATTATATTGTATATTTATGCGAGGTAATTTTTTTTTTTTTTGTTTATGGTGTTTAAAAATTCTTATTGTTTTATTGGTTAAATCCATCTTCATCCATGCAATTCCCTCACTTGCAATCCTATGCGACAATATTTTTATTTATTTATTTGTTTTACAAATATTGCAATTCTAACTATCAGAATTGCAAATTATGCAATTCTGCAGTCAAAATTGCAAATGTGCCCTTTTGTCTTTTATATATAATATATATATATATATATATATATATATATATATATATATATATATATATAATTTTATTGATAAAAGAAATATCTTTTTATAAATTAATGTGATAGTGAAATCATTTTTGAATGGGGAAAGAAAATTACATGAATGAGAAGTGAGTAGTAATTAGTAAGAATGTGTTTGGTTGACAAGTTTAGCTATTAGGAATGGATATTAAAGTCATTGTTGTTATTTGGTTGACTAGTTTTTAAAACACTACTATGAGTTTTGATTACCCCTTAGTTGCAAAACACATTGCCTAATAAAATAAGGGTTCTATTTCAAAAAAAATAATAAAATAAGGGTTTCATTTCCCTTCCAAAACCAATAGTAGTATTCTAAAAAACTTGTCAACCAAACAATAACAATGACTTTGATACTCATTTATGATAGTTAAACCTGTCAACCAAACACACTCTTGATTACATTTTGAAAGTATGATATGATTACATGGATGAAGATAACATATTAATGAAAGGTAGATGGAGATGAGAGAAAAGAAAAAGGAGAATGGAAAATAATATGTATAGATGGAGATGGAGGTAAGATTGCAGTGCAGGCATCTATGAGATATAGAGACAAAATGGGAAGCCACTGAGACTGCAATTGTCTGAAAAGATTGTCTGTTTTTTGACGTGTTGGAGGTTGTCTTCTCAAACGTCAATCAAATCAAATCAAATCAAATCGCCATCGATCTCTCATCTCATCAAACTAATGTAAAACCCCACCTTAATTTCCCAAATCAATGCTCTTCTTTAACCATACACTTCCGTAACTTTTTCCATTACTTCAAGTCTTCAACTATTCCCCCTTTCCCACCCAACTTCTCAACCCCCAACCTTACCTATTCAAATTTCAAATGCCAATTATTCGTAAAAACAATAAAAAAAAATTACACTTTTTAGTCTCTAAGTTATACAATAATTATAAAATTTATTCCTAAATATTGATTATGTCACTTTTCATTCCTAATTTATAATTGGCGTTGCATTTTTTTTTTTTTTGCATATTTACTGATAAAACATCAAGGACAAATTTGCAACTTTAGTATGATTCAGAGACGAAAAGTGAGCATGAAAAGTTAATAAAAATAAAAGACGAAAAGTGCAACGCCAATGATAACTTAAGGACGAAAAGTGAGTACGGCCAACACTTAGGAACAAATTCTACAATTATCTTATAACTTAGGAACGAAAAGTGCAATTTTCTCTAAAAACAAATACATTTTGTAATTTGGTACCCCCGTCCCATTTTATATGTTTGGTATGGTTGAAGAGGTTTGACTGAAATTATTTTTAATTCAATTTTTTATAAATTACTATATAAAATTTATGTATTTAGAAGCTATATTAAAAGTACTATCAAACATAAAAATTAATTAAAAATACTAAAAAAGTAAGCAAAAGAAAAAATAGATATTTTGACCAATGAATAGTAAACAGGACATGTAAAATGAGACAGATAAAATATAATTTTATTTTGTTAATTTCTGACAAAATTGATTAATTTATGAATAAACAATTAATTAAGCTGTGGCTTCTCAAATGAGATGTCTCAGGTTCGAAACCCAGTGTGGGGGCATTGACTCTTTTGTGTTTCAGTAGGTTGAGAAAGTATGTATGAACATATACTACATTATAACAGAGTCAATAGTACTCAAAAAATAATTTATTGAATAAATAATAAATAAAAAATTAATAAACTTAAATGATCCAATAAATCACCGAATTATTTCGAAAAAATCAATAGTATTATTGATGAAAAACGAAAAGTTTTACATTAGTTTTTGAAATCTTAAAAAAAATGTGCAATTAACACAGTTTTAGCTATTGCAAATTATACTAACCTTATTTCTACATGAGCGATGTAAATTAGTTTGATTTTAAAAATATTTTTTTTAAATAAAATAAAATAAAATATAGAAATGTACAGGTGACTATATTTGTTCATCCAAAAGAATGACGAACCATCAGTATTCAAATATGGACACTTGCATCTATATACTAGGATGGATGAGGATAACATTATTCTCGTCCTCGCCTAATCGTCATGGAGTTGGAATGAGGACGAACATCGTAGTATATGGCTAAGTATCGGAATGGGAATCCTGGTCCTAAACGATATTGAATTGTGTAAGTATTGAAATTGTGAGTTTTCAGAATATAAATTATGTTTCTATGTCAAAACACATAATAACAACTGTACCAATTAAAAAGATTAAATTGTATATTTTTACTATTAGAAATACAAAACACGGTAATCAATTACATAAATGTTAATATTGTGTGTTTGTAGTATACAAATTGTAAAATTTTAAAAGGTAAATTGTGAACATTTAGTATGTAAATTGTGTACAGATTCATCTGGATCCACAGAAAAATTTGTTGGATGGGAATAGGTCAGGCCCCTTTGTAGGGGCCTATGACCTGGCCTAATTAGGCCTAACTTATTTAGTAAACAAATTAGGTTTGGACCCATTTCAAAGCCTGTTAAGCTAAACAAGTTAAGCCTATATATACGATGCTCGACCTGCCTACAGGCCTGGCAATATATATGCCATTATCTAATAAAATAGGTCCTAAAATTCTTGAGTTTAACTTGGTTCTCTCTCTTCTTCTTTGTATTGTTCTAAACATATACAAACGGTAATTACACAAAATTCACACGAGATTACATAAATTACACGAGATCACATAAATTTAAAACAGTCTAATCCTCTTTACCTGCAATCATGGTTGAAAAAATCGCTAAGCGCTCGAGGAGCGCCTAGCGCCTAGGACGCCTAGCCGGGGATTAATCGGCGCCTAGGCGTCCATGTATTTTTTATTTTATTTTTTATTTTTTTAAAATTTGTATGTATTTTTAATTTTTTAAAGACTAATAATTATAAATTATATAATACTTTAATAGTTAATACTAAAATATTAAATATTAACCTAAAAAATATCTAAAGTTTGTACAATTTATGATTATTTCGCTCAAAACGATGTTGTTTTGAGTGAAATAACTCATTAAAAAAAGAACAATAGTTAATCGACCGACTAGAAGGCCTAGTCGGTCTAGTCGACGCCTAGGTAGTACTTTGGCGGCTTAGGCGGACCTTAGGCGGCTTAAGCGGTCGCCTAGCCGGCCAGCCGCCTAGACCACCATTTAATGTGATACGCTAGGCGGTCGACCAACGCCTAGCGTCTAGGCGGGGATTAATCGGCACTTAGACGGGATTTTTGCAACACTGCCTGCAATATATATACAATAAGCCTAATGTATACTAACCTAACAATATTGTTACATTTCATAATTTTATTACAAAGTAGCATATACTGTATCCCTAGTTAAGCACCCTAATTAGTAATTTCCTTATAAACATATAAATATCATCTATATATTGTTATTGCTTATGTCATGATCCAGGTTAATCGCTACCTGAGATTGATGGCGACTACGACAGATTGGAGGTTGGCAACTACCAGGTTAGGTTTCTTCAATGGAAATGGTGACGACTTAATTCTGTGGCAATGAGGAGTTGATGATATATGGTTTTGAAAAAATGGTGGCGTTGATAGTTACGTTGGTCAGTTGGGTGTTGAGGCTTCCAGATTTGCACAACGCGGCTAGTGATGGATTATGTGCCAGAAGGATCTGCAAAAGATTTATTTATTTATTTGTGGAGATTTTGTGCATAAAACATAACAAAAAGATGGGTTAAATGTAACAAAAGCACCTAATTAATTGTGATGAATTTTTTTTTAAAATAAAAAAACTCATTCATTTAATCATAAGTTGAAACAATTACAAATATGATCAATGGAACGGTATATCATTCTTTACAGTTAGACATAGAAACAATTTCCCTAGCAATGTTACAAAGAACTTGATTCGCAGATTGTTTTACAAATTTGAAGCTAAATTCGTTGGATGGACTTAATGCTTCTTCAATATCATTGAAGGATTGATCAAACATAGTCAAGACTGACTTCAGTTGGAAAGTCTTGCACACCGGCCACCTGAGTATTTGTTTTCACCCTTACGTTCATTGACAATACATCCATCGATCTGAATTGTAGATGCTCTTTTTCATTGTCATCTTTGTCACTCAAGATGAGTCACATAAGCCATGACCAATTTTTATGATTCACATTTATGAAGAAAAGAACTCATCAAAAGAAACGAGAGGAAAACAAAATCCTCACACAAATGAGAGAAACAAACAGAAAAACACAAACAAATACAGAACACACAAGAAAAGGGAAACAACAGTACACATCTTCTTGAAACCTTTATTTTAGGGATCCACTAAAATCAAACCACCTCTTTATCCAGATCTGGTTGAATCCTTTGAACTTTGAAACTTTTGCAACTTCCTTCGAGAGTTGGTGGTTGAATCGGCAGTGAAAGTTATGAAACAAAAAAACAAAAAAATAAAAAACAAAGGAAAATAGGAGACCGCATGCCAAAGACCCGCAAACACGAAGCTCCGTCAAAGCTTTGGCCAGATCTGGCCAGAGAGTGACGGCAAAAAAAGAGACAAGGTTTTGAGAGACAGAAGAGAGGATAATGGTTATGAATCTAATTAAAAAGAATTGTAATGATAGAAAACCTTTAGCGCAAGCTTTTGGTTTTAGTCGTATTCGGGTAACAAAAGAACTCTTAATTTTCAAACTTTGAACTTGTGAAGCTCGATACAAAATAATTGGGAAACAAAAAAATATTTTTGTTTAGGATTCAAAAAGTATTTCTAAAATATGATTCAATATTCTTAAAATAATTTAATTTTCTAATGTTTGATTTAAAGTCAGAAAATTATCTATTTCTGTTTGACTAAAAGTTAAAAAATTGTATTTTTTTTTTGTTTGGAAGTAAAAAGTTGAAAATAAAGAACGGGAATACATATACAACGTAATATTTTCCTTTATGTTTATACGGAATACATTATAGGTCATAAGGACAGACAAGTAAGCATACATTGGACGCGCACGATCCTCAATAAACATAACACCTTTCGCATTCACCCTTAAAACCACCTCGAACTTCTACCTCACTTACTGCTCTATAAAGAAAAAAAAAATATCCCACAAAATAAAGTATATATACAAGTTTAAAAGAATATATTCACTGATTTTTAAAATATTACGGAGTAATTTATTTGAAATGGGTATACGTATTGCATATTATTTAAAAAAGAAATTGTATCACTAAAAAAAAAAAACAAAAAACAATATACCTACCTTCTGCTATAAATATAAAGAGTTGGTAATAGTTTTGTAAATAATTATCATTTTATTTACTAAAATACTACTATATTTTTTTACTTATAATACTCCATTTGTCTCAAAATGTTAACTTACTCTAATTGGAAACACTAATTTAGGCAAATATATTTAAAATCCGTTTGAAAATTTATAAAATGAGTTTTGAAAGATATTTTTTGAATTTTTCCGTGTTTAGAATAAAAGGAAAATATAGTTGGAGAAAAATATTCAGTCTGATAAGTAAAAAAAAAAAAACAAAAAAAAAAAACAAGAAGACTAAATTTGGATAAAAATGTCTTCCTAGACTTTTAGTCGGAAGACATTTGCCATATTATTAATTTTTTCATATTTATTTTCTTTGTCATATCTTTTCAAGCTATTTTTCAAATTATTATTACCACCACCCCCACTACTACTACCATCTTCAACACCACCATATCACCAATTTTATTATTGTTATTATTATTATTTTTTTTTGTTATTGTTTATTATTATTATTATTATTATTATTTTAAAACAAATAATATGTTCATTTTCATGAAAATGAACCAAACAGAAAAAATGTAATTTATTAACTTTTAGCCAAACAGAAAAAGATACTTTTGACATTCAACCAAACATTAAAAATTAAATTATTTTTAAAAAAATGAATCGTTTTAAAACAAAATCTTTCAGGTTTCCAGACGAACCCTTTATGTATTATTTAAAATTCTTACAATGCATGTAATTATAATGTGTTTCAGTAGGTTGAGAAAGTAGTTATAAATTGTAACAGAGTCAATAGTACTCAAAAAAAATGTTAAGAGTGTATGTTGTAATTTTTAAAGAATAATATATATGTGCTTTACAAAATTGAGCCCCCCCCCCCCCCCCCGTCCCCCGTCCCATGTACTTTAGACGGAGAACAATTACAAAATACACTACACTTTAACCTACAATATTGTAAAATTTTCATTATTTAAGTGATATATATATATATATATATATATATATATATATATATATATATATATTTTACCCATAATAAATTTATTGTAATTATTTTTTTAGTAACACAGACAAAAACGTTTTTAAAGAGTGTTAATGTTGTTGTATTTATGAAAAGTGATAATTTTGGTAGGACATCTCAATTTAAAATAAGTAAGGAAATGTTTTTTTACATAGGAGTAATAAACCTTATACATTTTCAGTATTATAAAATTTTGTTTAAATATTATGAATTTTTTTGATAGACATTTTTTTTAAAGAAAACAATAAATTTAGAGATTGTACCAAAATGGTCAATAGTATGTCACTTTCTATCTCAACATGTTCAAACATTAATACATCAAACAAAACGTACTATGTCGCATGGTTTGATTCGTAGGGTAAGAGATTGGCGTACGTTTTGACTTTTTGATGATATATATATATGCACCGAGGTGCCCTACAATATTGTACGTATAGTATATACGTATACCCATGTGCATGAATTTGTGTATATATCACATGCCATGCATATATGCATATCAGTATTATGCATGCATCATGCATGGGTACTAATATGTAGATGCGCACGGAGTAGTATTGCACACGTCTCATCTAGTATCTACTATATAATATCTACTAATATAATATATAATATATAAGAGCCAATAAATTTACGTTTGTAACTGTTCGTATAAAATTAATATCTCAATATTAATTTAATCATGTTATTGGCATATGTTAATTGTTATGTGAGGTCAATATTAATTAGTGATGAGGCTAAGTTTAAGGAGTCAAAAGCTGAAAATGTAAAATCAAAAGAATGTGATTGACTTCTCTCAACAAGCTTGTGGTTGGAATTTGCTATCCACTAATTCCTACGTGAAAGTAGTGGGAACATGGGGTTCATTGAACTAAAATTGTGGGGTTCTTACACTATAAAAGGGGAGCATGGTAATGAAGATTCTTGAAGTTCAAGAACATTATTACAAGATTTGTCCAAAGAATTTGTGTAAGAAACTTCAAGAAAAATAGGACTGATTAGAATACTATCCGGAGTAACTGCTCTACTTGATACTTATACAAGCTGAATCAAAATCCAGGTTGGTTATAGTTTGTGTAATTGGTAGAATTAGCTCAAACTATATTTGTAATCTTTTTCATAGAGTTGTATTATAAGGTTAATGTTTAAATAGGTGGTAGACCTTATTTTGTAATTCATTGAACCTTGTATTATAAAAATCGCGAGTTGTTCTCTAGTGAAAAAGTTTTGGGCGTGGCCCCGCAGTTTGGGAGGTGTTCTCCAACTACGTCATCAAATTCAGTTCTGTACTTAATTTGGTGCCTTATTCGCTTTATATTGTGTTTGGAATTTTATTGAGAATAATTACTTCTGCTGTTACTCCGTTGATATTAAAAATTGGTTATGTTTATCTGCATTACATAATTTCAATTGGTATTAGAGCAGTGTCGCTCAACTTGTTAGCGAGATCCTAGGGATACTCGAGTGTTGCTTTGCAGAATAGAAGATGACGCTTCAATTTCACGACCACATCTGTTGAAAGGAGTAAGCAACTATGCTTATTGGAAGGCTAGGATGAAGGCCTTTATAAAATCTTTGGATGAAGAGTACTGGGATGTAGTGAAAAATGCTTGGACTCCTCCCATGATGACGGTCCAGAATGAACAGAAGAAAAAACCTCTCGATCAATGGACTGGAGATGAAAAGAAGAAATCATCAGCAAATAACAAGGGCATAAACGCTATTCATAGTGCTCTTGGACCAGATCAATTCAAGCCAATTTCAGCCACTGATGTTGCAAAGGTTGCATGGGATACACTTATGACTCACTATGAAGGTACATGATCTGTCAAAGTATCAAAGTTGCAGTTGCTTATGACCAAGTATGAAAGCCTAAGGATGGAAGAAACTGAGTTAGTCTCTGAGTTCAGTGCAAGGATAAAGAACCTGACAAATAGTGCACGAAACTTGAGTGAACCTTTTGAGGAAGAAAATTGGTTCGCAAAGTGTTGAGGTCCCTCCGTCCTTACCCCCACGGTTTAAAATGCAGGCTATTTCCATTAAACAGTCAATTGATTTAAACACTCTAACTATAGATGCTTTAATGGGAAACTTGCAGACTTTTGAGTTGGAAATGTAAGAGGAAGGCAAGTACCTGAACAAAAATAACACGGGAGTTGCATTTGGAGCTACAGTACCTACAGGAGCTGAATCAAACACAGAGATGCACGAGATCATGGCGATGCTGTTAAAGAAATTTGACAAAATGCTCAAGAAAGCAAAAGGGCTGGGAAAAACACATACCAAAGGAGACAGAAGTGGACCTGTTCATAAGCACAAAGGTACAAATCAAGATTTTAAGTCTAAGGGTGTTCAATGCTATGAGTGTGGAGGCTATGGACACATGCAAGCTGATTGTGGAAACCTTAAAGGAAAGAAGTCCTATAAACTTACCTGGAGTGATGTTGAAGATTCGGACAATGATAAACAGGTAGAAACGAGCAATTTTGTCGCGTTCCATGGTAATATGTATCATCCCGATGATATGGAAGAACATGCGAAATATGAGAAGTTCTTTAGTACAGAAGAAAATGTGACAACCAATGAGATACAATCCACCATTCCAGAGCCGTGTGAAGCAGTTGAAGATATACAGACTGATGATGAAGAAGTTGATCTAGCAGAAGCCTATGAAGAATTGTGTAGGAACTGGTATAAGGTAAGCAAACTAAATCCTGTAATTCTGTATAAGGCGTATGTATAGTACATGAAGTAGTTTAGAAGTCTGGAAGACTTTGAAGACAACGAAGACAACTTAGTAAACAAGTATCTGCACCAGAATGTTGAAGATGTTTAGAGTTGGTTGCTGGAGTTACAACCGTTTTCAAGATACTAAAGAGGATAAATAAGAGCCAACTCTTATTCACGGGTTATTGGTGAAATTTACAAAGAACAATCAGCAAAGTAATCTTTGTGAGAGATTAAAAGAAATCTTGGCAAAGCTTACCTTTAACACAAGATAGATCTTCTCCGTGAGAATTATTGGGCAAGTATTCACTCTGGAAACCCGTCCGTGCCGCTGTTGAAGGGGAACCTCAATTCAAGAAGATCAGGAGATCGCGTTCTTGTCAACTCTCCAAGTCAAAACTCTAGAATGGAGCTGTGATGAATTTCTAGAGTTACCATGTGAGATACAACTGTAATTGATGGTACATTTCATATTGTTGATCAATGGAGAGTTGGGCAACCAGAGTGATGCCCCCCAGATGTAGGAACTGAGGTTTCGAACTGGGTTATCAATTGCCTGAGTTCTTACTGCTTGATAGTTTTGTTATTGTTACTTCGCATTCCGAATAGAACTATACTCTGCGCTAGTTCTAGATAACTTTAGGTAACATACAATGAATCTAGTAATTAGTTTCATTAATTGAAAGCTGCTTATGAATTCTAGGACTTATACTCTATGAGTCTGAATTTCAAATATTATATAGTGCAATTGAAGAATTGAGTTTGATCGATTATGTTTTCTAATGTTATCATTGCTTGAATTTGAGCAAATAATTGCCCAATTAATAGCCAATGTGTGTATATATGCATTCAGTGCTGAAACTTTAGACAAATTATTATATATCAATGTTTATGATTTGTATTAATTGGGCTAATTATCTTGTTGTTCAACAACTCAGTTATAGAAATTATTTATACGGATGATATATTTTCTATGTAAATATATATCAATTTTGTCATTTTTGTATAAAAAGAAAACATAATAGTATATCAATGTAACTGTTTTGAATTACACATTATTGAAAACCTTTTTCGTAGACGACATTGATAGTATATTATATATTGTTATTGTAAATTTTTATACTTATTTTAATTTACATTACTAATAAAGTAAATTATCTAGAATTATAGTTTTTTAGTGCTTTATTTCAGAATTGCTGGAGTAAAATAAACAGAACCTTAGTACTTCATGGATTATAAGATATTTTTAAAGCATGTATGTATAGATTAGCTCTGTTTTTTTTTAAGTGTATAGATTAATCTTATTTCATGAATGTTTGATTTGTGGGCATGTTTTATTTGTTGTGTGTTTTTGCCTACAAGTTGGGCTGTATAATGTGTTAAAAGTTATAATCTACCTAAACATGTCAAATTTTGGCTCTTTAGGTTATACTTTATTTATCCTTAGGGTTTTATCTGTGTAATTAATTTGGTTAATTTTTTTAACGTGTTATAATTAGACTTCTTAGAGTAAAATAATGATGTTTGCAAATAATATGGTAATCAGATGAAATACTTTTTAAAAAAAAATTGTAAACATAGAGTTCTAAAATTATGAACATGGTTCCGAGTCCACCTTGCAAGGTGGACCCTGATCCATAACATAATTTACCCACCTCTACCACGACTGTTCCCCCCTCTCAAAAATCAATTTCGCTCCTATCTCAATTTACCCGTGCGATGCACGAATAAATTTTTTTTATTATATATAATTAGATAGTAAAATAAAAAATGAAATTATAAACAATTTTAGTATTTGAAAATGTACATTTATCTGATTATAAGATTAATGCAAAAGTATCACTCAATTAATTGAACAATATATGACACTTTTGTCTGCAATTATCTTGAAAAAATCTATATGTAATTATATTATTACTAAAATAAATATGGTTAAAAAGGGAAATAATTTAATTGTAATTATTATAAAACTGAATACAACAACCCATGTTTAGCTTAATATATACTAACATTCGTGTATTTATTAACTTAATTAGCATAATAATTATTAGTCAATTATACTAATATCTATACGATTAATTTCTTAATTACCATAATAATTATCAAATAATTAAATTAATATTGTACAATTATACTTTTATACCTTAAGCATAAAAATATACATTGAGAAATTACCATAGTAATTACACAGAAGAATATGAATGATTGTTTATTTTAACTTTATTTTAACTCTATATTTATTAGTATAATTTGTGTATATACTTTAGGAAAATATTCATGATTAAAAAATGATATAATTTAAAAAGTAAATAATTAATTAGATTGCCTAATATAATTGTCTTACTAACTGATTACCATGGTACTATAATTCATATTTTTGAAGTGTTTTTATTACCAAGCTAAATACATATCCTTAATAATTAAGATAATCCTTAGTCACATCCGTAGTACTAAAAGTATTACTTTAAAATTTTATAAATAAGATATAATATTATTAAATCGAAATAATTAAAAATAATGTGTCTATAGTACAAAATATTTTATAATTGACTTAATAATTAAGTATTAGTTTTTATTTCCCAATACAAATTGACAATTATTAAACATTATTTATGATATTTATTATGTCCCCTGTAATATTAAAATTATTGGGTAGAATTTTTATAATTAAGATATACTATTATTAAATCGAAATTATTAAAAATAATGTTTCCATAGTACAATAAAATTATATTTTCTTTAATAACTAATAATTAATATAATTATCTAATATAAATTTACATTTATTAATAAGTATTTATGGTAATTATTATTAGGTATTAATAAAAGGGTAAAAAAGTTAAGAAGAAGAAGAAATTGAATATATATATATATATATATATATATATTCAATTTCTTCTTCTTCTTAACTTTTTTACAATATTGTAAGGTAAATTGATATAAAATTTAATAACTATTTCAAAATCAAATATAGAAATGTTTTAAAGAAACATTGGATTTTACAATTAAAAAGTGTGTTATTCTTATATTGATTTCCAAAAACATCACCGGTCGTCACCGACTCATTTGCATATCTTCTTCTCCGGTTCTAGATGACACTTGTTTAGCAACGCCAGCAACACCATGTGTTCATATTGCGACAAATATTTCATACACATACATATATAAATCGAAGTATAAACATTGAGACTAACATCAAAGTATTAAAACAAGCGCAATCTTGTGCTACAACAAATATTTATTTTCATAAAATTGATATTGTAAAGTGATATTGTAATCGATATTATATGAGAGAGCCGCCAAGATATGATTTCACAGAGAACGGGAAGAAGAGACAGACACTACAAATTGAAGAATTATGATTTTCAAAATCAACAATCCATTGTATTTATTATATGTAGAAATTATGAGGATTATAAATTTGTTAATTTTTCAAAAGAAAAGTATAATTAATTACTTGACATTTTTAATTATTAATTCTAAATGAAAATTTTAATCCACCGTGCATTCTAAATTATTAACCTCCATACTATTATTTTCTATTATTCTATTATTATTATTCTATCATAATAATTACCATTACCATATTGTTACTAATAACGATTTATTACCAATTATAATTAGTATTATTCTTATTCTATCATTCTATTCTATTCTATTATATTCTATCATATCATATAATAATAATAAATTCTATCATAATAATTTCCATAATTACTAATTACCATTACCATAATTACTAATAAGGAATTACAACTAAATTCTATCATAATAATTACCATAATTACTAATTAACATTACCATAATTACTAATAACGAATTACAACCAATAATTAATATTATTCTGTCACAATAATAATAATTACCATATTATTAAAATACTCCTGGACGGGAAAATTTTGGAGGAGGATATTGCTTTTATATATATATATATTATATAGTATAGATGTTATTATATTCTAAACAAAACAACTAAAATGCTTAAGTATACAATTCTATTCATTTTCTATAAAAATAAACCAAACACACCAAGACAGTTTTTTAGAATGCAAAAATATTCTTTTATTTCCCTGCATTTTCTTTGCACCCATATTAAATTTCCCAAGCAACATTTGTAGTAAGTGACATTGTACTTCTTAAAGAATATAAATGTATGATAAGAGTCCTATGTACATAATATGCTCTCAATTAATTTTGTGCAATAAATAAGAGTCCGTAGCAAACGCCTTTTTAACATTTGCTTGCTGCTTTCTTTGTTTGTTTGGTTGCTTTGTCAGAGAGCGTGCGTTTGAATCCTTTTCATGGTTCTGTACTCTCCTTAGCCCCAACAATAGTGTCCCAACAAGACAAAAAACATAAAACGATAAAAAAAGACATTAAAGTCGGCTTAGTTGAGGTTGTTTTCAAAGGGGAGATCTGCAGGGTCAAGATTTACTGGAATCATCATGCCTACTTGTAGTAATGGTCGCAGCCTACCAGCATTAACATCTCACGTTGCCATGCATACTCATCTGCTTTCCATTTTACAATTTTTTTTACCTTCTTCCTACAAATAGGTAGTAAATCATTGCTATTTTGATAAGAGAAATACTACAAATTCCTCCTGTATTTTCCCTAAAATCTTCCCGTCCATGTGACGCCGTTTGATTGGTAATTAAATTTATTTTTAATTAGTGATGGGCCGGAGTCAGTAAATTCATTGGCACCTAAAGAATAGAAGCCACATCATGAGTAGAAAGTTTGGAGAGGAAAATCGGGAGGGGAAAATGCATGTTCCTTTTGATAAAGATCAAAATTTTTTAGAATTATGATTAAAAAAAATAGTCTGATAAAAATTTATTTCGATAAGTTTGAAATGAATAAGCTCGATGGCCCGTACAAACTAGCTCAAAATTTAGTAGGCTAACTTAACTTAATAGCTCAAGACGTACACTTAAAGGTATTCTTTGTTTCACAAGTAATGTGAAACAAAATAAACATGAAATTTATAAGTAAGTTTATATTTAGCATTTTTAAATATTTAATAAATATATTAATAAATGTATACTTTCAAAAAAATATTAATAGATGTATTACAAAATACGGAGTAAAATATTTTCATAAAAATAAATAATGAAATAAAATTATTATATTATAGTATAAATATAAATATAATGATTTTTTAGTTGGAATTTGTAAATGGAGGTTTAGATTATTTGAATTATGTATAAGTTTATATTTATTACTGTAATGTGGTAGTTTATTAAATTTGAAAATTTAGAATATTAATTTGAAAATATTAAATATTAGTTAAGCTTGTTCGATAAGCCCAATAGCCTGTGATTTTAGAGTTAGAGCTAAGAATTTTAAACCCGTCGACAATAACAAATCAATTGGCTTAACAACCTGATAGAGCTAGTGAAGCCAAACATGTTAATCCGATTTACATCACTGCCTACAAATATGCAAGTGTAATAAAATTATATCATATACTATTCACACTAGTTGTTTGAAAAAAAAAAAAAAAAAAAAAAACATGTGAGTGGTCATTTTAATCATTTGTTTTTAGATGAGTTCGTTTATGATTTGGATTGAGTTAAAGTGAATTTAAATTTTCGTTAGTGAGACAATGAATATTATATATTTAGATACTCAAAATAGATAACTAGTGAATGAGAAATTAATTTTAAAGTATACCGAAATGTTGGATAAAATTATCTTTAAAAGACTTTAAATCAGCCTTTGAGGCGTGTGTGTGTGTATTATAAATTTGAAATCTATTGCTAAAACACTATGGGTATGTTTGGTTATTGGCGGATCCGCCAATTTTCAGCGTTTTGACCGAAGTCAAAACGCTGAAAAGATGTTTGGTTAATGGCGGTTTGGAGCAGCAGTTTCGCTCCAAACCGCCAAGTTGCAAAACGCTGCAAGTAGCAGCGTTTTGCAACAGCATTTTGGGGAAATATTTTATTTCCCCAAAATGCCCTTATAATTAAAAAAATATATATATTAACTTTTAGTATGCCCAGCAGCAACGGCCGCTGGGCAAACATTGTTGTAAAGAAAAGGAGCCTTGAGGCTCCTCAAGGCTCCCTTCCTCACTTATCCCACCGATGTGGGATAAGTGAGGGGGAAAAAATTACAAAAGGGGAGCCTTAGAGGCCCCCCGCCCCCCTCTTTTTTCTTTTTTTTTTAAACATTATTATTATTATTGTTGTTATTATTATTATTGTTATTATATTTATGTATGTATATACATATATATATATACCCTTTTGGTCATTTTACATGTCAACCGCTAATCTAAACAGTTAATTTTACCAAACATCTTTTTACAAACCACTAATACAATTCACTGGTCAAACCCGCTAATACAATCCGCTATTTGATAACCGCTAACACAATCCGCTACCGCTAAATTCCAACCGCTGATAACCAAACAAGCCCTATGATTGCGTTTGGTTATTGGCTGATCCGCCAATTTTTGGCGGATCCACCGTTTTCAGCGTTTTGACCAATAGTCAAAACGCTGAAAACATGTTTGGTTAATAGCGGTTTGGAGCAGCAGATCTGCTCCAAACCGCCAACTTGCAACACACTGCAATTAGCAGCGTGTTACATTGGCGTTTTGGGGATTTCCCCAAAACGCCCTGGCTACATTTTTAAAAAAAAAATTATATTAAGGGGGCTCCGTTAACTAAGCAAAATGTGGAGCCTTGAGGCTCCTTTAAAAGGAGCCTCAAGGCTCCACTCCTCACTTATCCCATCGATGTGGGACAAGTGAGGGTTTAGGGTGCGGCTCCCCTTTTCTTTATATTTTTTTTATTTAAAAACATTATTATTATTATTATTATTATTATTAAATTCCCTTTTCTTTTTATTTTTTATTTAAAAATATTATTATTATTATTAAATATATGTATACTCTTTTGGTCATTTTACATGTTAACCGCTAATCTAAACAGCTAATTTTACCAAACATCTTTTTATAAACCGCTAATACATTCCGCTGGTCAAACCTGCTAAATATAATTCGCTATTTGATAACCGCTAACACAACCTGCTATCGCTAACCACTAACCGTTGATAACCAAACAAGCCCATATACTTTTGATCGATAAACCATAAAATATAACATTATAAATTATACAAAATTATAATCCATATAAAAAAAATTCAGAACTTTAATATGCAGCTGTAATTAGTTAGTGATGATGGAATAAAGTTTAAATTTTTTTTATTGGTTGTGGCAGGAGGATTCTGGGGGCTTGAAAGACATGACTATCCGTTGTATGTGGAAAAGTGATGAGGTTTTAGGGCAAAAATTTTAGGCCTTTAGCAGTGAGATGTCATGATTGAGGCCTTTGAACTTTGGGTTTTGTGTTTGTTTGGTTTATACTATCAACTTCCATGAGAACTGAGTTGAGGGGTTGCTTTGACCAACCACCTATGAGTCTCCCACAATTCATCACTGGCTTTTTCTTTAAATGCTGATTCTAAGGCACCTGTGATTATGAACTTAAACTTGACAATTATATGAGATTGGACTAACAATTTCACAAGACTAAAATATGTATATCCATATATTACTAAATTTTTATGCTATTTTATATAATCGTGTCGTAGTGAATTTTAATCATGTTTAATGCGAATCTATAAAAAATGATAGGTTGTTTAAGAGTTAATTTCACTTTTTATCTTAGATTTATAGGTGACAATATATTTTTAGTCTTTTTTTTTTTCAGAACATCTCCCTTTGTCTTAGTATTATTATTGTGACATGACTATTTTTTATCCTCCATCATCAAAACCGTTTAAATTCCGTAAAATACAAGGGCTTTGAAGTCTTCAATTATGAATTTTTTTTTTTAAAAAAAAAAAAAGAAAAAAAAAACGGGTCAACCCACTTTGAAAAAAACAATCGAAATGCCCTTGTATTTAAAGATATTTCAATAATTTTGTTGATGGAAAACCAAAAATGATAATGTCACAATAATACAATGATACTATGATCAAATAGGGATGTTATTAAAATAATAATAATAATAATAATAATAATAAAGAGAAACTGAAAGTAAGTTGTCATATATAAATTTTCGATAAAAATGGAATTAAGTGAGCCGCTTTAACTTATCTTAAGAGATTGGTTTGTTCAAGTTGGGAAAATTAATATTTGGAATTTGGATTCCTCAAAAAAAAAAAAATGGAATTTGGATGGACTTAACTGGCAATGATCAATTCGTTAAATGGAGCAACTTTAACACATTAAAAATTTATTGTCCACTAGTATGAAATTTGTCTTTCCTGTCATTTTACCCAATGAGTACCCTATTTGAATTTATATACGGGGACTAGGAGCACATAGCCGTGTGGACCCAAAATCAAAATAATGTTATTTTGATTTTCAAATTTTATAAACTCTTAGTTTTTCGCTCCTCATGTTTATACACAGTTAATAATATATTTCACGTACAGAATTCATACTTTTAAAGTATAGAATTACATAACATAAGACACAAAACTAACACAAGACACATACACATGTTATATATTTACTTATTTCAAATATGATTTAGGTAGATAATTTATGTTCTATGGGCATAGAATTTCACAACACAATACATAAATTCATAACATAAAACACATAATATGTTATGTTACACAAGTACTAATCTATTCTAGATACAAAATTCACACTCACAAGGTACAGAAATTCATAACACAAGCCACAAAAACTTACAACGCACGACTTATAAACGTGATACATTTACTTATTTTACATATCTACTAATTTGTTTTAGATACAGAATTGATACTCTTAAGATACAAAATTTCATAACACAAAAGTATAAGACACAAAAACGCGAATACAAGCCACATACACATGTATATATTCACTTATTTTCAAATCCGATTTAGGCAAGGAATTTATGTTTTACACACATAATTTCACAACACAAGGCATAAATTCATAAATAAGACACAATTTGTTGTGTGTTACATAACTACTAATTTGTTCCAAGTACAGAATTCATACTTTTAAGGTACAGAATTATATAACATAGGAATAAGGTCACAACTCACAATAGTCACTGAATGTAACCTGAAAGTGCAATTAGACCACTAAACAAAAAAAAAGGTGTAATTAGACCACTGAACACTCCAAATGCATACAATTTCACCTGATAGCATGATACCTTCTATTTCATCAGATTGTCTTCTTACATTGATGGTGAGTTGGCATTTCAAATAATAAACTTTAAAAATAAAAATCAAAGAATTTAAATTATTAAAAAAAAAAACACACACACACACAAAAAACACCGAGGTGGCCGCCGGCCACCCCTTCCCCCTCCTCCATATTTCCTAAAACCAGTCAAAAACACTAGAATCTTATGCATGGGCGCCAAGGCTATGACTAATTGACTTTGAGCCACCAATCACAATTAACATGCATTATATATATCAATTGAAGTCAAATTGAGGGTTCATTATATTTTCATTTTGCCCATCAAACTAGCTTATCTCAACTGCCGGTCGGCTTGTAGTCAGACACAGTTTTCCGTCAACAAAATGGAATACTTGATCTGTAAAGCCGTGGATTTTTGTGTGTGTGGCTTTTATCTTTTTAATTTTTAAACTTTTACTTTTTAAAGTTTATTATTACAAAATTATTCTAAAATGTCAACTCACCTTCCGCATAAGCAGGCAACCTAATAAAATGGAAGGTAACATGCTATCAAGTGAAATTGCATACATTTGTAGTGTTTAGTGGAATAGTGGGCTAATTACACTTTTTTTTCATTTAGTGGCCTAATTGCACTTTCAAGTTACGTTCAGTGGCCAATTTGAACCTTAATAAGACACAGAAACTGACAACGCAAGGCACATACACATGTTTTACAGCTAAAAAAAAAACATGTAACGTGAATTGAACAACAAACGATCACCGTCAAAATTAAAATTCAAAACTACGTCATTTAGAACCAGGGTCCACAGTGCACTGTGAAACATGGTCCACAGTATATCGATTGGTACCCTATTGCTTTATACTTTAATTTTTCTTGTGATATTTTTATTGTTCAAGTATTATTAGTAACTTTCACTTTTTTAATATATATATATATATATATATATAGGCTTGCATTCGAACGAGAACTACCCCTTAGGCGAGCTTGTGAACTATTGCAGAAATGCACACAATCTATCCTAGAGTAAATTATGTGTATTCATGTAGTTCTCACCTAAGGCATAGTTTGTATTTGATCTTGAATAAATAAATCCAAGTATTATGTCAAAAAAAAAATTCAGGCGCACGATTTGTGATCAACGGTTAACAAAGGTGTCATTTTTGAGGGGCAAATGGAAACACTTCAATATTAGTATAGGGGAGATCATCCATGAGACTTGTCACAATGCCCACCTTGAAGCAAAATCCACCCAGCCATTCACTATTACTATCCCACAACATATAGACCAAAATGTCTATACTTGTTGTTATAAAAAATCTTAAATGACAAGTAAATCTATTTAACCATGCAATTTGAGATAATAGCTATTCTAATTTTGTAAAAATTAAACATTAATTTTAAGTTAGAAAAGAAATGCCTAATTTTGTTTCAAGGGTATCTATTTTTCTTTCCACTCACTATGAAAGTGAAAATATCAAGGAGCATGAGATTTTAATTCCGCAAAAATGAGAGAATTGTAATTCTGCGAAATTGCAATTCCCTCTAACTAAACGGGTTGTAATATTTCAAATTTATCTCTGTCATTGCAATACCAATCCATGTCTTCAACGGCTTTATCACTAAGCACCTTGTAGTACTCTTTAGGCCATCAGAATCATATTAAGACCCTGTTTGGTAAATAATTAGCTTATCAGCCAATTTTGACCTATTTGACCACTATTAATTGTTTGACTTAGTTAAGTGTTTGGTTAATAAGTTTTTGGTAACTCCAAAATAGTAAAATTCAAAAGGCTACTCAAAGCAACCTTTTCAATTAGCTTTTTGAGAAAAGAAATTATATCAAACAGCGATCAGTTAACAGCTAATTTACAAAACACCTTTCTATAATCAGCTAATGTTATCAACTAATCATACATTTTAACCCAATCAGCTAACAATCATTTACCAAACAGGGCCTAAGTCTTTTATTTATTAACGGTCAATTTAACATATTTGTTGCCCAATCTTATTACATATATCATTGACTATTACTATGTTGAATTATTCTTAAATAAATTATCAAGCTGTTAAGTGGTCTACAATAATGTTTTCAGTCATCACATCAAGTTCTAAGTGTCAATATTTTTTTTTGAATAAAAATACTAAATTGTACACTTATGCACAAAAATACTAAAATAGGTTGATCCAAACTCAAATTCCCAATGTTTGGGATATGAGATAGAGATATTGATGATTCATATAGCAATTTATGTATAGTTTTACAATTTGTATGATTACTGTTACTATTATTATTATTATCATTTAAAAGAAGACAAATCGAAATTTTATCTCTGCCAGGGAATATACAAAGAAGAAACAGTCATTTTACAGAGTAATTATTTTTATGAAATGCAGAATTTGAAACAGTGAAGTTTGATTAATATTTTGAATGATATTCATAGGCTTCAGGAATAGTTTCAGCAATTATATAGACTTGTAATCTGCTGCAGTTGAAACTTGAATGTCTATTCTTTGACGTTACTGTCTGATTCCATGTCTTCAAATGCAGCTTAAATCTTTTGTTCTTTTCTGTAGAATGAACAAGAATTAGAGTGAGTGAACATGAAAGGAAAGCATCCTGGATTCCTGATATTTGGACTTTTGTCACACTTTATATTTTGGGACAAAGTGACACAGCATTTGTAATATCTTTTGGTTCCCCCTAGAAGCACATCATTTTTATAAAGAGTTCTAACTTCCAATTTCTACTCCCTCTCACTTTTTCTCTTCATATTAATATTTTCATTAATAATCATTTTCTCTTCACCTTGTGGTCTAGTGGCACCCGGTGTCCCGGTTTACACTCCCACATGGATGATGGGAGTGGGTTCGAGCCTCAGTGGAGGCTCAGTACGTTGAAAAAGTAGCTATGAACAGATACTACATTGTAACAGAGTCAGTAACTGCAATAGTTATTCCGTGGACCACACATCTCAAAAAACAAGTACATTGCACATCCAAACTGCAATAGTTATTCCGTGGACCACACATCTGTGTAGACCACGAAACAAGTACATTGCACATCCAAACTGCAATAGTGAACCACACATCTGTGTAGACCACGAAACAAGTACATTGCACATCCAAACTGCAATAGTTATTCCGTGGACCACACATCTGTGTAGACCACGGGTACATTGCACATCCAAACTGCAATAGTTATTCTGTGGACCACACATTTGTGTAGACCACGGTCCAAAAATCACGTTGTTTCCCACACTTTTTTTTTCACTCGACCCACTGTAACATACATTTTCATAACTCATAATGTACATTATTCTAACTCATAAAATACATATCTTATCCCAAAAGTTTCATTATTATAAACACATAATATACATTATTCTAACACATAATGTACATTATTCTAACACATAAAATACATTATTCTAACTCATAATGTACATTATTTTAACTCATAAAATTTAACGACATCATTTTGAACCATGGTCCATATAGCTGTGTGGACCGTAATTTGCCTCCAATCCAGAGGCATACAACACCCAAAGCAAACACTGACTGGATTGAATTTGGATCCAAAACAGAGGCCTGACTAACAACCGGCTCTACCAGAAAAATAACATATAATGCTGCAAAAATCTGTAAAGCTTCTCTATAAGAAAACTGAGCCTATATAAAGTTGACGCACTCCAGTTAATAAAACAATGATTCTCTTGGAACTCTTATGAGTTAGTTAGGTCAAAACTCCAACACACCTAATTCTTAAACTCATTTAAAAGCACCAACTGTTCTCCTTACCTCCCGCGACAACAAAGCAACTCTGCATTTCCAGGGTGAGTTGGTTAAGTCGGAGTATACAAGTTCAGCTACATGATTTCATTCATTTGTGCGCTTCTTTGCCGTTGCAACTTCTTCATTTATACCAACCAGTAAGAAGCCACCTCAGCAGGAAACAGAAGCAGCAGCAGAAGGCCTGTCGGCAGACAAATTTATATATGAGGGTTCAATGATACTATGCCACATATGCCGGATTGATTGAAGAAACAAAGGGAACGAACCGGTTTAGGACTTCAAGTAACAAGAATTCTACAAGCAATGCAGCCTATTGTTATCCTTGGTAAATATCTAGTGTAACAGCATTTTGATTGCCACCTAAAATTCATACCTCACCTAAACTATTCGTGGATTCTAAGTTGACTACATCTTTATATCAGCAAAAAAGATGGCATAAAAGTGCTTATAAATACATTTCTATTAGTGTGTCCCAGCCATTAGAGGTGCCTACAATTCAACGAGGGGATTAGTCAGTGTCCGACGGTAGAAACCCTGGGTACTCCCAAAAAAAAAAAAAAGATGCCATAAAAGTGCTTATAAATACATTTCTATTAAGGTAATTTCTACCTGTCAGTCTGTCACGCACAGAAATTTCAGTTATAGAAAACTAGTAAGTTCAAGCTTTATATTCAAAATCAGTCCAAATTTGAGTCCGCTGTACCTACTTAAGTCAGGTGGTGGAAGAGAGAAGAATGGAGTTCAGACTTCAGACTACAAGTTGGCCAATTATGTACTGGTGATACAAGTAAATTTAGGGTTGTTATGCAGCATCAAATTAAAATCAATTGTTCAATAACCAATGGATCTATGTAAAGGAACCCATTGTTAGAAGAAGTCCGATGAGTGGCTAGCCTCCATTCAACAATTAGAAGGAATTTGGCAGCTCTCTAAAAGCAAGATACATGAGAAACCTATTACCTGGAAAAGTAGTAATACAATGCAAAGGGACTGTTCTGACATTCTGCCAAGTTGTCTTAAGAAGAAGTTTACCAATGTTCCGTCATTTGTACCAGTCAATAAACCTGTCTGAGGATCAAATCTGAACAGTTCCAATAGAGGTCAATTTAGTTGTGAGTATTTACAAGTCAAGCAGGCAAATAAATTAACTTACTTAGGCAGTCGATGCCGTGGACAAGGGATAATACCAGCTAGCTGACAAAGGAAAAACAAAGAAAAGGGGTTAGAGTCTTTATAAATAACAATATTAACTTCATTGTTCTGTTTTAGAGGAATCTAGGAAGAGGGGGTGAGTACCTGAGGGAGTGACAGCAGAAAGTTCAAAACTTGAGGGGTAAAGAATATCAGAAGTGTTTCACTGAAAAGAATAAAACATGAGAACAGTAGTTGATTATAGTTCGCAGAATCTCAGATCAAAACAGCTAAATAAGTAACTTTATAATGTAACAAAATGCATGGATGCTTGATGGGAATAACTGGATAATGTAACAATATGCATGTATGATGCAGCAGCAATTAGACGCAGTTTAAAGCCATATTTTAACTTTGTGTAACATAATTGTCCACAAATCCTTAATTGTATTCATGTTAACAATATAGACAGCATTCCTGTGGATTGAAATTATGTTCAAAGTGTTTGATTGAGGGATAGTAGTACTGCAATTCACATGGAGGGTATTCATCAATATGTTGATGGAACAGCTATTAGTTCAAATGCCAACCAGATAAGATGAATATGGGATTTGATATATCTTTTTTGGTTAATTGTATTTTTTTAATTTAAAAATTGTCTTGAAATATATGATCAATTGATCATCCATCTCGAGACAGAGATCAACTTGTATATCAGCAGACAGCCTAAAAAACAATTTTTAATACATCTAAACCAAAACAAAGACTAATTTTTGGCTCTCTTTCCCAGAATCCCAGTTATTTAATACATTCTCCTTTATCTCAAGATCAGGGGTCGGATATAACTGAGTTATAAATTATTAAGATGGTTCATAAACCAGGAAACTTTCAAAGTTGAGGATTCATGTCATCATCAAAGAATATAATGAGGGGAGAGTCAAAATTTAAGTTCATTCTGTACTTAAATTAATTATTTTGATATAAGGAAAATGCATATTCACATACCTAAAGTGACCCAAAATGCCAGCTACTGCCATAGTCATTCCAGCAAAGTAGGTGAAGGTGTCACCAACAAAAACCGAAGAAGGATACCTATAATAGAAAGTTCAGGATACCACAGAGAAGACAAATTGCAAAGTTCTAGGAAAATTGACAATCTTGAAGTAAAGTATGGTACCAGTTGTAAGAAAGTAAAGCCAAGGAAGTGCCAATCAATGGTTGGGCAAGATAAAGAGAAAATGCATGGGCTTGTTTGTACTCGGGGTCTGTAGATGCTCCAATTTGCATGATATTATGAATCAAAATCTACAAGTAATACTGTCAATTAGATTCCATGAAAACTTTTTGTATTTTCAGGTTCATTATACTAAAATCTTTAAACTTACAGCAGCTGCAATAACAACTGTTTGCCCTACTTCAAGGCCATTGATACCAGCATGGATATTTATGGAATTTGTGCAAAATATGGCCAAGAGCCACATATATAGTTTATAAATCCATCCTGTACACATTAAAATTGGTAGAAGCATTACAAAATGTACCAATGAAACAGATTGTGTAACACGAAAAGTGAACAATCAGTCCACACATTATAATGAAGGTATCAGTTAAATCAAACAATACCTAGATCCAGAATTTCTAATCCAACATATTGAACTAGAGGCTTTGGTATAACAATAGTTGTATGCCCAGCATACGCCATCAACAAAGGAAGAGCTGCAATAGATGGCAATAACAATTTCCTGTCTTCATCATAACAGTAAACTAAATAAGGATCTTTTTTATAACATTAATAAGTCAAAAGCATGCAAGCTTCCAATATAAAATGGAATATGAAAAAGTTACTCAAGTGTATGACCAAAAAAACATACACTCTCCATGGTACATCAAGAACATCATCAACAAATCCAAGCATCATCATGAAGCAGATTGAAGCTAATGCCGCATTGTACTCAACAAGCCACTGCAATTACCAAACAGCAAGAGCTAAATCAACTTTCAAGAAGAAAAGGTTCAAAACTTCAAATATGAAATTCTCAAAATGTACTTTCAAAAAACCAATGAAAAAAAGATTTACAATTCATTTTATACAAATCCGGATATAACTTGCAGAGATTTTTATTTTTTAAAAAAAGTATCATAATTCTTCATTCATTGTAAATTTATATGATGTTTCAAGGTGGTATAAATCAGTATAGGCGCATAAATTGAGTAAGATGGTTTTTGACAAGATTATCATTGGCTGAGACAATAAGGATATATCATGGTTTGCACGCCATCCTTCGGAATCTATCTTCTTGTGCCGCATGGTGGAAATCAAAGCTTCTGATTTAAAATGCACAAACTTATGGCCTACAATCTCTTTTCAAGGATCTAGATTACAAGTTAATCAAAGAAATTAAAGGAGCAAGTTGTTCCTTAAGTCAAGAATACCCCAATTTTCTTTTATAATATTTAAAATAGTAATGGTTCTTTATATCATATCAGTATTCTCGGCACCCTGTTTCGGCTGTTTGTAAGGAACAATTAAGCATCCAATTTATTTTTTTACTCAAGGAACAATTGACAACAGAATTTATCTTTCTCTCTACTCCCCCATAAAAAGGTCAAAATAGAAATATTACAAAGTTAAAAGTGTGTATAGGTAAATACACTCATTATGAGAGAGTGAGTGTGTGTGTGTGAATGAGAAATAGAACTATGGTGTAGGTCGAAAATTTATATAACATACATGATGTAAATGAATATAATGAACAAAATCTCAGAGCAATCCCACTGAAGTGACTTAGCATGAACATTATAAAGCCGCGAATTTTAATAGAAGCTAAGCATTGTGAAATTTGTTGTTTCAGTTATAAAGTACTAGAAAGGTAGGAGAAGGACAGTCTCGATGCATCTTGCGCTAAACAAAGCTAGAAAAAGTTATATTTCTAACATCACATCCATATGGAAAAAAAAAATGTTAAAGCTAACTGTTCAAAGGTTTTAGGAAGAATACCTTGACTGGTAGCTCTATGTCTCACAAGGTTTTGAGGAGAGTACACCATCCTATATATATGACTTTGGAGGACATTCTGTATGGTAACCTCAAAACCCTAGTTTCCAACTTTCCTAATATATAGGATACCATATGTGATAAATATACCTTATAACACTCCCCCTCAAGTTGGAGCAAAGATATTAATCATGCCCAACTTGTTACACAGATAACTAACTCGTGTCCCAGTTAGGGCCTTCGTGAATAGATCCCCGAGTTGTTCTCCAGTCTTTACAAATCCAGTGGAAATTAACCCTTGTTGTATCTTCTCACGAACAAAATGACAGTCAATCTCTATATGCTTCGTTCGTTCATGAAACACTGGGTTTGATGCAATATGCAGAGCAGCTTGGTTATCACACCATACTTTTGTAGGGATTGGAGCTTTAAAACCAGCCTCACTCAGAAGGTTTTTTATCCACATCACTTCACATGTTGATTGTGCCATTGCCCAATATTCAGACTCTGCACTCGAACGAGAAACCACATTTTGTTTCTTACTTTTCCACGAAACCAAATTACCTCCAAAGAAAACACAATATCCAATTGTTGATCTATGATCCTCTTTGGATCCTGCCCAATCAGCATCAGTAAAACACTCGATCTTAGTGTGCCCATGATTTTTATACAAAATTCCATGTCCTGGAGCTCCCTTCAAATAACTCAAGATGTGTTCTACAGCTGCCCAATGCTCAACAGTTGGAGATGCCATATATTGGCTCAAAACACTCACTGGATATGCAATATCTGGACGAGTTACTGTCAAGTAGTTCAACTTCCCAACTAATCTCCTATACCTCTCAGGATCTTCAAACAACTCCCCCTCCTTTGACAATTGCATGTTTGGTATCATAGGAGTATTGCATGGTTTAGACCCTAGTTTCCCTGTTTCAGACAGTAAGTCAAGTACATATTTTCGTTGAGACAGTAATATACCTGTTTTATTCCTCATGACTTCAATACCCAGGAAGTACTTTAGTGGTCCCAAATCCTTTGTCTGAAATTGACTATGAAGGAATGACTTAAGAGATGAAATTCCTTCGGTGTCACTCCCCGTAATGACAATGTCATCCACATAGACCACTAACCAGATTATGTCTGTTTTGGACCACTTGTAGAACATTGAGTGATCCGATTTACTTTTCATCATCCCAAAGCTCTCCACTGCTTGACTAAACTTTCCAAACCATGCTCGCG
>NC_044925.1:6954348-6974070 GCF_003576645.1 Ipomoea triloba
CATCCCAAAGCTCTCCACTGCTTGACTAAACTTTCCAAACCATGCTCGCGAGCTTTGTTTCAGTCCATACAATGATCTTCGAAGTCGGCATACTTTCCCAGACTCCCCCTGAGCAACAAACCCAGGAGGTTGCTCCATGTACACTTCTTCATGAAGATCCCCATGCAAAAAGGCATTCTTGATATCAAGCTGATGCAGTGGCCAATCTTTAATGGCTGCCATTGAAATGAGTAACCTGACAGAAGTCAGCTTAGCCACAGGAGAAAAAGTGTCAGAATAATCAACCCCATAGGTTTGGGCATATCCTTTAGCCACAAGACGGGCTTTCAATCTAGCAACAGACCCATCAGAATTTACCTTGACAGCAAACACCCACTTACAACCAATAGGCCTCTTACCTGCAGGCATGGCAACCAACTCCTAAGTATCATTGTGATCCAAAGCATTCATCTCCTCAATCATAGCAGTTCGCCACCCAGGATGAGACAAGGCTTCCTTAACAGTTTTAGGAATGGACACGGAATCAAGGGAAGCAACAAAAGAACAGGAGACAGAGGACAGCTGAGCATATGATGCAAAAGAGGATATAGGATAAGTGCAACTGCGTTTACCTTTTCGAACAGCAATAGGAAGGGTATCATTCAACACTGGATCAACTGACTTAGAGGTGGTGTCAGGGATCGGAGTAGGTACCGAGGTAGGAAGAGGAGCTTGAGGCAAAGCAGGAACGGGAGCAGCAGGCTGAGGGCGACGAGAATAGACTTGTAAAACTGGAGGAGTGGGAACAGGCATAGGGACAGATGTCGTGACTGTATACATCAAGATATCATCCCCTCATCCTCCCCCTGACCAATGGCATCCGGATAAGAAGGAAAGAAAGGAACATCCTCGTGAAAAGTGACATCAATAGAAACAAGGTACCTACCAAGCTCTGGAGAGTAACACCTGTACCCTTTTTGCACACGAGAATAACCAAGAAACACACACTTCAGAGACTTTGGATCAAGCTTGGTGAGGTTAGGGCGGACATCTCGAACAAAACATACACAACCAAATATACGGGGGTCAATATGAAACAAAGGTTGTGATGGACACAGAATATGGTACGGAGTTTTCCCATCCAAAACCACAGAGGGCATGCGATTGATTAAAAAACAGGCAGTGGAAACGGCATCAGCCCAAAACTGCTTAGGAACCCCCCTTTGAAACAATAAGGCCCTTGCAGTTTCAAGAGTTTCAAGCAAATGCCGATTCTTGCGCTCAGCTACCCCATTTTGGGAAGGTGTGTCAACACAAGAAGATTGATGCAACATACCCATGCCATGCATATAAGAGGAAAAGGGGTATGAGAAATACTCTTTAGCATTGTCACTCGTAATATTTTGACATGTACCCCAAATTGAGTTTTAATTTCAGCACAGAATCCACGAAACACATCAAACAATTCAGAACGAGACTTCATTAAATATAACCATGTCATTCGAGAGAAATCATCAACAAAGGTAACAAAATACTTATAGCCAAGTTTAGAAGTCACAGAACACGGACCCCAAACATCTGAATGTACTAACTCAAACAAAGTAGACACACGTTTGCTAACTCTAGGACTCAAATGCACACGACGGTGCTTAGAAAACTCACACGACTNATGACTTCAATACCCAGGAAGTACTTTAGTGGTCCCAAATCCTTTGTCTGAAATTGACTATGAAGGAATGACTTAAGAGATGAAATTCCTTCGGTGTCACTCCCCGTAATGACAATGTCATCCACATAGACCACTAACCAGATTATGTCTGTTTTGGACCACTTGTAGAACATTGAGTGATCCGATTTACTTTTCATCATCCCAAAGCTCTCCACTGCTTGACTAAACTTTCCAAACCATGCTCGCGAGCTTTGTTTCAGTCCATACAATGATCTTCGAAGTCGGCATACTTTCCCAGACTCCCCCTGAGCAACAAACCCAGGAGGTTGCTCCATGTACACTTCTTCATGAAGATCCCCATGCAAAAAGGCATTCTTGATATCAAGCTGATGCAGTGGCCAATCTTTAATGGCTGCCATTGAAATGAGTAACCTGACAGAAGTCAGCTTAGCCACAGGAGAAAAAGTGTCAGAATAATCAACCCCATAGGTTTGGGCATATCCTTTAGCCACAAGACGGGCTTTCAATCTAGCAACAGACCCATCAGAATTTACCTTGACAGCAAACACCCACTTACAACCAATAGGCCTCTTACCTGCAGGCATGGCAACCAACTCCTAAGTATCATTGTGATCCAAAGCATTCATCTCCTCAATCATAGCAGTTCGCCACCCAGGATGAGACAAGGCTTCCTTAACAGTTTTAGGAATGGACACGGAATCAAGGGAAGCAACAAAAGAACAGGAGACAGAGGACAGCTGAGCATATGATGCAAAAGAGGATATAGGATAAGTGCAACTGCGTTTACCTTTTCGAACAGCAATAGGAAGGGTATCATTCAACACTGGATCAACTGACTTAGAGGTGGTGTCAGGGATCGGAGTAGGTACCGAGGTAGGAAGAGGAGCTTGAGGCAAAGCAGGAACGGGAGCAGCAGGCTGAGGGCGACGAGAATAGACTTGTAAAACTGGAGGAGTGGGAACAGGCATAGGGACAGATGTCGTGACTGTATACATCAAGATATCATCCCCTCATCCTCCCCCTGACCAATGGCATCCGGATAAGAAGGAAAGAAAGGAACATCCTCGTGAAAAGTGACATCAATAGAAACAAGGTACCTACCAAGCTCTGGAGAGTAACACCTGTACCCTTTTTGCACACGAGAATAACCAAGAAACACACACTTCAGAGACTTTGGATCAAGCTTGGTGAGGTTAGGGCGGACATCTCGAACAAAACATACACAACCAAATATACGGGGGTCAATATGAAACAAAGGTTGTGATGGACACAGAATATGGTACGGAGTTTTCCCATCCAAAACCACAGAGGGCATGCGATTGATTAAAAAACAGGCAGTGGAAACGGCATCAGCCCAAAACTGCTTAGGAACCCCCCTTTGAAACAATAAGGCCCTTGCAGTTTCAAGAGTTTCAAGCAAATGCCGATTCTTGCGCTCAGCTACCCCATTTTGGGAAGGTGTGTCAACACAAGAAGATTGATGCAACATACCCATGCCATGCATATAAGAGGAAAAGGGGTATGAGAAATACTCTTTAGCATTGTCACTCGTAATATTTTGACATGTACCCCAAATTGAGTTTTAATTTCAGCACAGAATCCACGAAACACATCAAACAATTCAGAACGAGACTTCATTAAATATAACCATGTCATTCGAGAGAAATCATCAACAAAGGTAACAAAATACTTATAGCCAAGTTTAGAAGTCACAGAACACGGACCCCAAACATCTGAATGTACTAACTCAAACAAAGTAGACACACGTTTGCTAACTCTAGGACTCAAATGCACACGACGGTGCTTAGAAAACTCACACGACTCACAATGTAAAAACGGTAAACTATGAAACTGTGGACACAATTTCTTCAACAACGGGAGGGAAGGATGCCCCAAATGACAATGAGCATCTACTGGAGTGACAGCACCCGAACAACCAACCAACTTTGACCTCTTGGTGTCAAGAATGTAGAGACCCCCAGACTCACGCCCCTCACCAATAACCCTCTTCGTCATAAGATCCTGAAACAGACAATGATCAGGGAAGAACGTNCCATGTACACTTCTTCATGAAGATCCCCATGCAAAAAGGCATTCTTGATATCAAGCTGATGCAGTGGCCAATCTTTAATGGCTGCCATTGAAATGAGTAACCTGACAGAAGTCAGCTTAGCCACAGGAGAAAAAGTGTCAGAATAATCAACCCCATAGGTTTGGGCATATCCTTTAGCCACAAGACGGGCTTTCAATCTAGCAACAGACCCATCAGAATTTACCTTGACAGCAAACACCCACTTACAACCAATAGGCCTCTTACCTGCAGGCATGGCAACCAACTCCTAAGTATCATTGTGATCCAAAGCATTCATCTCCTCAATCATAGCAGTTCGCCACCCAGGATGAGACAAGGCTTCCTTAACAGTTTTAGGAATGGACACGGAATCAAGGGAAGCAACAAAAGAACAGGAGACAGAGGACAGCTGAGCATATGATGCAAAAGAGGATATAGGATAAGTGCAACTGCGTTTACCTTTTCGAACAGCAATAGGAAGGGTATCATTCAACACTGGATCAACTGACTTAGAGGTGGTGTCAGGGATCGGAGTAGGTACCGAGGTAGGAAGAGGAGCTTGAGGCAAAGCAGGAACGGGAGCAGCAGGCTGAGGGCGACGAGAATAGACTTGTAAAACTGGAGGAGTGGGAACAGGCATAGGGACAGATGTCGTGACTGTATACATCAAGATATCATCCCCTCATCCTCCCCCTGACCAATGGCATCCGGATAAGAAGGAAAGAAAGGAACATCCTCGTGAAAAGTGACATCAATAGAAACAAGGTACCTACCAAGCTCTGGAGAGTAACACCTGTACCCTTTTTGCACACGAGAATAACCAAGAAACACACACTTCAGAGACTTTGGATCAAGCTTGGTGAGGTTAGGGCGGACATCTCGAACAAAACATACACAACCAAATATACGGGGGTCAATATGAAACAAAGGTTGTGATGGACACAGAATATGGTACGGAGTTTTCCCATCCAAAACCACAGAGGGCATGCGATTGATTAAAAAACAGGCAGTGGAAACGGCATCAGCCCAAAACTGCTTAGGAACCCCCCTTTGAAACAATAAGGCCCTTGCAGTTTCAAGAGTTTCAAGCAAATGCCGATTCTTGCGCTCAGCTACCCCATTTTGGGAAGGTGTGTCAACACAAGAAGATTGATGCAACATACCCATGCCATGCATATAAGAGGAAAAGGGGTATGAGAAATACTCTTTAGCATTGTCACTCGTAATATTTTGACATGTACCCCAAATTGAGTTTTAATTTCAGCACAGAATCCACGAAACACATCAAACAATTCAGAACGAGACTTCATTAAATATAACCATGTCATTCGAGAGAAATCATCAACAAAGGTAACAAAATACTTATAGCCAAGTTTAGAAGTCACAGAACACGGACCCCAAACATCTGAATGTACTAACTCAAACAAAGTAGACACACGTTTGCTAACTCTAGGACTCAAATGCACACGACGGTGCTTAGAAAACTCACACGACTCACAATGTAAAAACGGTAAACTATGAAACTGTGGACACAATTTCTTCAACAACGGGAGGGAAGGATGCCCCAAATGACAATGAGCATCTACTGGAGTGACAGCACCCGAACAACCAACCAACTTTGACCTCTTGGTGTCAAGAATGTAGAGACCCCCAGACTCACGCCCCTCACCAATAACCCTCTTCGTCATAAGATCCTGAAACAGACACTCACCAATAACCCTCTTCGTCATAAGATCCTGAAACAGACAATGACCAATAACCCTCTTCGTCATAAGATCCTGAAACAGACAATGATCAGGGAACCTCTTCGTCATAAGATCCTGAAACAGACAATGATCAGGGAAGAACTTCGTCATAAGATCCTGAAACAGACAATGATCAGGGAAGAACGTAATCATAAGATCCTGAAACAGACAATGATCAGGGAAGAACGTAAGAACAGTTTAAAGCACGGGTAAGCTGGCTGACCGAAATCAAATTGAACGAGAAATTAGGGAGGTGCAAGACAGATTGTAAGGGGAGTGTGGGGATTGGCGTAATGGAGCCAGACCCAAGTACATGGGAGGTGGACCCATCCGCTAAAGTGACAGGGGAACTATGTGGAGAAGAAGAAATGGAGGAAAATAAACTCGAATTACCTGTCATATGGTCTGTGGCACCCGAGTCTATAACCCATTTGGATGATGATGAGAGAAGACAAGAGGTCGGGTTACCTGAGTCAGCAATTGCAGTGACCGAAGAGGATGAATGCTTCAAAGAGTCTTGGTATTGAGAAAACTTGGCAAACTCATCAGCAGAGACCATGATAGTCTTGGAAGATGCCTCAGGTGTAGATGCAACATTTGGCAGAAGAATTCCTACGATCCTTTTGCAACTCCCGACAGTCCTCCTTATATGCCCTGGCTTTTGACAATAGTGACACACAATGGTGGAAGTACGCCCCTGGGAATATCCATTGTTCCCACTGTGAGGATGACCGGAAGTGTGCCCTTGGGAGTTGCCACCATTCCCATTGTGAGGATTACGACTAACAAGAGCACTATTAGGTGGGATGGGAACTTCGGGTATCTTGGACTGCTCGGATCGAATCAAGCGAGGGAAGACATCAGCTAGGGTAGGGATTTCAGATGTACTAAGAATTGTGGACCTAGCTGTGTCAAACTCAGAAGGAAGACCTGCCAAAAAACTCATAACAGCCAATTGTTCACGTTGCTTTTGTTGCTCTTTAATGTCAGCAGTGAATGGCATGAGTTTATTAAGGGCCTCATATGTTTTCTTAAATTCCATAAAGTAAGCAGTAAGAGACAAATTTTGCTTCTCGGCACGGTAAAAAGACTTGCAAACATCATACATACGAATGATATTCCCCTTCCCAGAGTACAAGTATTCCAAATAATCTATCAATTCTTTAACAGAAGAACAATGACTAACAAACCCAAGAATACCCTCATCTATAGAATTACGAATTTGTAAGAGCAAACGTGCATCATCCTTCACCCAATTAGCATCCTCTTTGGTCTCAGTGAGGTGGTCTTTTCTATCCAAACTAGTGAGATAAAGCTTAATGACCAGACACCACTCTAAGTAATTAGAATCATTAAGCTTACAGTCCGTGATTTTGGAATTCACAGGAACAATATCAGTAACAACAATCGACTTATTCTCAGCCATACCCACAAAAAATGGAGCCCAAACAGATCAGAAACAGACAGAAAACAGTAACCGGAGGGCGTACGAGACAATCTGATTGAAGACCCGCACTAACCGAAGCAACACTGGTCAAACCAAGACCAGATCCGAGATCCCTGGAGCAAGGCGAGCCCGGAGACGTCGGCCGGGAAATTTTCCGGCGGCCGGAGGTGGCGCACGCGCCGACGCGTGGCGACAGTGACGGCGGCGCGTGAGCTTCACGCGCAGGCAGATCGGCGGCGGACTTTGCAGGCGAGGTCGCCGGACGCCGGCGAGCCGTCGTGGGTGGGCGGTGACGACAGTGAGCAAAAAAAAAAAAGTATTTTGTTTATAACCTAGGCTGTGATACCATGTTCAAAGGTTTTAGGAAGAATACCTTGACTGGTAGCTCTGTCTCACAAGGTTTTGAGGAGAGTACATCATCCTATATATATGACTTTGGAGGACATTCTGTATGGTAACCTCAAAACCCTAGTTTCCAACTTTCCTAATATATAGGATACCATATGTGATGAATATACCTTATAACACTAACCAGTGAACCCTTCTTCCAAGCCCCAAGGTACAGTGGATTGGTGTGCATTACATTAGAAGTACTTTTTGTTTTTTTTTTTAATCTTCAGAAGACTTGACATAACTTTTTAGAATGTCTTTCAATTTTATTTCATTTTTCTAAATGAAACATAGGAAAAATATAAACAGAAGCATACACTTACATTTGAATCAGCTGTGAAGTTAAAGTACTGAAACAAGATAGCCACAACCAAGAAAACGGTCCCAACAACAATACCCAGTGATTCAGGTCTGCAAAATATTAGCCTCTAATATTTAGTGCATACAGCAGGTACAAAACTTAAGGAGGAATCACCAAATGATATAGAAATCAAATTGAATCAAAATGATGAATATGGAATTATAGAAAAGAGAAGAGGATTACACTTTAATGGTGCCTTGAGGAGTGCCCCTCTTGTTGATATCATATCCGAATAAGTTCTTTCTAAGAAGGTATTTCGAGGCCACGGGGATCATAGCTAGGGTTACGAAGTAACCAAGCAAGCTAATAATAGCATTGATGATGATGGATCTCCGGAGCTCCGATTCGATTCGGTAGTGGTAGTAGATCAAGTAGAAGTACGGGATTGAGAAAATTGCAGTGCATTTGAACATTAATGGAGCTTTTGAAGGGGTGATCTTCGGCTCGGACGAGGCATCATCAGGCGTTGGAACCGGTTTGGAATCGCCGGATTCCGGTTTAGCAGCCACGCCAGCAGGTTCTTTTGAAGCTCGTTTCCTAGCTCCCATGGCTGACTCACAGTTTCTCCCGCCTGCTCGGTCAGGTTATGACATCTACTTCCGTCAGTTTTTTTATTGGAATTTTTTGGTCTGGTTATTGAAAAACGGAAAGATTAACAAATGGGAATAGGAGAAGAGAAAATCAGAAAACACCCACAAGTTTACTAACACAGTTTTTCATTTTGAAAATTAAAAACAATTTTTTTTATACGTAGATGAACTTTCCATACATACAAAGAACTAATTTGCCCATAATGCAAATTTTTTCATTTTTTGAATGCTAATTACATTGAATTAATGATGACCATTAATCTTTTGTTTTATACAACTTAGATTAATTAGTTCTCACATACTCATGATAAAAGGGTTTTCATATATATATATATATATATATATATATATATATATATAGAGTCATGATCAGGTGTGGCATGGTCATTAGGTGTGGTCGTGTAGCCTATTTTAAGCCATTAGATCATATCAACTCATTAAATCAACCCGCAATATATATGTTACAGAACACACCATTATACGTACTAAAACGCACCAGAGTACCGATAAAACACATCATTCCACACAATATACCAAATGCACATATTCACTTAAAATTCATCAATATACTTAATAAAACACATCATTCTACGTATTAAAATGTACCACAATGTGCCTCATGTTAGATTATAAACATGCACTATTACACTTATTAGAAAATATGTGTTCAAATACACATCATTCAACGTATTAAAATGCACCAGAGGACAGATTAAAACACACCATTTCACAGCACACGTAACTTATTAGAAATACGTGTTAAAATATACACCATTCAATGGATTAAAATGCACCAGACGACGTATTAGAACCACTAATCCACAACACAGTTACACATCATTCTACGTATGAAAATGCACCAGCGGATAGATTAAAACACACCATTCCACAACACAGATAATGCACCAACATACGTAATAAAACGCACCACAGCATGTATTCAAACGCACCACACTATGTACTAAAATGCACCATTCCAATTCACGTAATATAAATACTAAAATTACCATAATAACCCCACTTAAACATACGCGAATTTCAGTGGGACTAATGAAATTGGACAGTGCAGATTAGGCCGCATGACCGCACCGGAGCTCGCTGCCGCATTTGAACAAAAATCTATATACATATATACATACATATATATATATACACACACACACACACACACACACTTTTTAAAGATAAATTTATTAATGCACAAAAATACAAAGTTTAAGACTTAAAGTGATATATCCTTGGAAGACAACTTATTCTGTGGACTCGAGTCCAAAATATACTGAATGTTCACAATTTACATATTAATATTCACAATGCATTGCGCACCTTGTACCAAAATGTTAGGAGATGAATTCTGAGTATTCTAGGTAATCGTTCTGTGTATTCTAGGCAATCGTTCTGTGTATTCTTGACAACCGTTCTGTGTATTCATGTTAATAACACATGTTGTGATGTGTTTGTGCATTCGAATGCTTAGGAGGATGAGTTCTATGTATTTTGTGTCAATATTCTGTGCATTCATGTTATTAACACAGGTTGTGATGTGTTTGTGCATTCGAATGTTAGGAGTATGAGTTCTGTGTATTTTGTGTCAATATTCTGTGTATTCTAGGCAAACGTTATGTGTATTCTAGGCAAACATTCTGTGTATTCTAGATAAGGATTCTGTGTATTATAGATAATGAATTCCCTGGAGTCATTCGCGTCCGTCTCCACTAACATCGAAACGACGTAGTTTCAGACCAAGGTCCACAGTGCACTGTGGACCCTGGTCCACGATATAACGATTGGCAAATTTTATTGTGGACCGTGGTTCACATAGCACTATAGATTAGGTCAAAAAACTATGTTGTTCGAAGTTTTGTGTTAACAATGATAGACGGAAAATTCTGTTGTGGTCCATGTATCAACCTTTCTCATTTTTTGGTTTCATTTTATATACATAGTAGTTTCATTACAGTACAACTACAATATCATTCTAATTCAACTACAGTTTCATTTGACAATATACACACAATATACGAAATTGACTATTTAGTTGCATTTTATATACAATGTAGTTTCATTACAACAAGACTAAAGTTATTCAACTATAGTTTCATTTGACAATATACACTCAATATGTGAGACATGCTATTCAATTTCATTTGATACACAATGTAGTTTCATTTCAACACCACCAAAGTATCATTCTAATTAAACTACATTTTCATTTAATAATATACATTCAATATGTGAGACTTAGCTTGTTATTCAGTTTCATTCCGGCACCACTAAAATATCATTCTTATTCATCTACAGTTTTTTTTTAACAATCTCAATTCATCAATATGTGAGACATACTATTCAATTTCATTTTATACGCACTATAATTTCATTAAATCACAAGTATCATTATAAGTATAATTTCATTAGCTAATATACAATCAATATATAGAATCTATCTATTATGTGTGCGTGTGTGTATGATTTTTTTTTTTTAAATCTCGCCTCAGGTTCCTGGAAATTCCATGTGTACTGCCAAAACACTAAAAGCAAAAACAAAACTCACATTCATTTTGGAGCACCGTGCCTGCAAGACTTGAAGAAAATGCATGCTACATACCCACGCAAATTTGACCGCCCTAAACGAACAAATTAATAATGAAATGCCAAAATAAAGTGTGTCAGGGCATTTTGTTTTGATGTTTCATCAGCCGGCCTCCACGATGAACAAGCCAAACCTCAAGCTGTGAAGAGGGTGGAGGCGGAGGAGCAGGATAGTTTTGTAAATCTGGGTGCTGGGACAGTTTTGTAATGTGTATACATACACATATATAGGTCTAGATCAGGTACAAGAGACTCCTCAAGTGTAGAATACGCATAAATCTCAATCATTAAATTCAACAAGATCTGTTGCTCTTTAAAAAAATTTATACTTCGAATTAACAAAAAATGTGCAATTAAAAACACAAAAACATGCACTTAAAGACACAAAAATGTGCATTTAAATGTCAAAATTCTACCATTGAAGGTATAAATATGTGCAATTGAAGCAATTTATGGTACCAAAAAGAAAAATTATTCAACAAGTGTTATTGAATCAATTGTCCATATAAATCAATTTGTTCTCACAAATTTCATTAGAAATTTATTTATAGATTTTTTTTTAGAAAAGAAATTTAATTATAGATTATTTGTATAGAAGGCAAAACATATAATAAACACTTACCCATAATTGTGCCCTTGAAGACAAAAAAAATTAACAAAAAAAAAAACATGAATTTGAAGGCATACAAATGCGCCAAAATTCTTTACTCAAAGTTACAAAGATTTGCACTCAAAGAAAAAACTAAGTATTGAGACAGAACATATGCACTCGAAGAAGAAAAATATGTCATTGAAGAAGGAAAAATGTGCACAAAAAAACATTTAAACTTACCTACACAAAATTACAAAAATGTCACCCTGTATTTTTAATTCTTCTTTATTATGGATGGTTGATTTGGACTAGATCTATGGCCTGTGATTTAATCATATTTTTTTTTTACCTAAAAGGCTAAAACCATCCTTTGCATTTGATCTATATATATATAAAAGAAGTAACTTATTTTTTAGGTACTTTAGCTTGTCATTATCATGCATTTTATTTAATATTGAAAAATCATTATATAAACATATAAGCAAGCTGAGTTCCCAGTATTGAGGTCAAAGAAATTCATAATCAGCTAATCATGGCGGCAACGGTGGTGCCTCTGGCGTACCAGAACAACACGTCGACGGCGCCGGACTGGCTAAACAAAGGCGACAACGCATGGCAGATGATCTCCGCCACCTTAGTGGGGCTACAGAGCGTGCCGGGCCTCGTCATCCTCTACGGCAGCATCGTCAAGAAGAAATGGGCCGTTAACTCCGCTTTCATGGCGCTCTACGCTTTCGCCGCCGTCGTCATCTGCTGGGTCACCTGGGCGTACAAGATGTCCTTCGGCGACAAAATTCTCCCCTTCTTGGCCAAGCCCGGCCCTGCTCTCGCCCAAAAGTTCCTCATTAGGCAAGATATCATTCATTATATCATCATAAACCATACACCTATAAAGTTCATTTTTAATATATTCTCTCCCTCACTTTTTATACATCTAGATCAATTAATAGAGTCAGTAGTATTAAAAATAATAATAATAATAATAATTTAATATATAAGACTTGTCTTAGCTAATTATTATGTATTGTGATCACACTTTATTACTATTTCAAATGAATTATCACAGGTGCTAAGATAACTTGACTAAAATTATTTTTAACTCAATTTTTTATAATATTAAGTTTAATATTAATATATAAAATTTATATATTTAGAAATTAAATTAAAAAAATATTAAACATAAAATTCAAATGTAATTAAAAATAAAAAAAAATTACACTTTTTTGACCTAAGTTATATAGTAATTGTATGATTCATTGTATTTATTGATTGTGTGCCCAATTATTGTTTAAGTTATAATTGGCGTTGCAAATTTTCTCCTTTTTTTAATAGGTAGTGCCAACAAGTAAGGACAAATCTTACAATTATTCTATAACTTAGAAATAAAAAGTGTAATTTTTGTTTAAAAATACAAAAGAAAATTAAGCAAAGATGAAACATTTAGGCCATGTTTGGTAAACGGTTGTTGGTTGTTTGGGTTAGAAGGAATGATTTGTTGATAACATTAGCTAATTGTAGAAAGTTGTTTGATAAGTTAGCTATTAGCTCATAGCTGTTTGGTATAATTTCTTTTCTCAAAAAGCTAATTGAAAAAGCTGCTTTGAGTAGTTTTTTAAATTTTAGCATTTTGGAGTTACAAAAAGCTTATTAACCAAATACTTATATTGATTTTTTAACCAAATCAAATAACTAATATTGATGAAATAAGCCAAAATTGACTGATAGGTTGATTATTTACCAACAGGGCCTTAATTTGAGTAATGAATAAGTATACTATTGTAGGCAGGCCGCTCTCCCCGCCACCACCCACTACTTGAGCGACGGCGTCACAGTGGAAACCCCGCCAGCGACGCCGTTCTACCCCATGGCGTCGATGGTGTGGTTCCAGTGCGTGTTCGCGGCCATCACGGTGGTTATTCTGGCCGGGTCGGTGCTGGGTCGGATGAACATTAAGGCGTGGATGATGTTTGTGCCGCTGTGGCTGACGTTTTCGTACACCGTCGGAGCGTTCAGCCTATGGGGCGGCGGCTTCCTCTTCCACTGGGGTGTTATTGACTATTCAGGCGGCTATGTCATCCATCTCTCCTCTGGTATCGGCGGTATCACTGCTGCTTACTGGGTATGGATTCTTTTTTTTTTTTCCATTTTAATTGAAAAACTCAATACATTTAATTCCATTTTTAAACCTAGATTTATATGTATTATTTTAGTTTTAATTTTTTTTATTCAAAATATAGGGAGTGTTTGGTAAATAGGTATTAACTGATTGAATTAGTAAGTTTGACTAATTTATAGCATTAGCTATTGGGTGATTGTAGAAAAATGTTTAATAAATTAAGTGTTAGCTAATAGCTTATTATATGCAAAATGATTTTATCAAAAAAAGCTTATCAAAAATTAAAAGTTATTTTGAGCAGCTTTTTGAATTTTAACATTATAGAGCAATAAGCTATTACAAAAAGCTAATTAATCAAACACTTATATTGGTTGTTTAACCAAGTCAAACAGCTAATAGTGGTCAAATAAGTTAAAATTGTCTATAAGCTAACTATGTTACTAAACAGAGACATATTATTATTGTGGTATGACCATTTTTTGTTCTCCTTCAACAAATATATTTTAATGTTGTTAAATATAAAGGCATTTCAGTCTCTTTTATACAAAGTAGTTGACCCCTCTCTCCTAATTCTCAACTATAGTCCCCTGTCTTCTTCAATTGCAAATCGCACCTCTACACTAAAGTCTCCACAACAATGAAATGACACATAAAAATCTTGGATCAAAAAAGAAATTCACACTTAGAAATGAATAAATTGAAACGCATTCATATTTAATGCCATATAAATATATTTGTTGATGGAGGACAAAAAATTGTTATGTCACAATAATACTATAATCAACGGAGAAGTTCTAAAAAAAATAATAATAAAATATTACAGGTAAGTATAGGACAAAAAATAAAATTAATTCAACTAAATATTTAAGTTTAATTTAAATTATATAAATGAAAATTTAATGTAAAAATCATTTGAAAAGTAACGTTATTTTCGTTTGTTGTCGCTACTCTTTTGAAGGTTTATATGTAATCATTTTCATTTCACTCTCATTTTTTGTTATCATATTACTTACTCTATGTATACGACAATTTAAACAGTTTAATATATATGGAGTTTTCGAGATACAACTTCAAAATAATATTCCAATATAAAATCGAAAATTTATATTTGTACTCATCCAGTTAAACACATAGTATGACTTAGTCGTCATTGAAATATACATTTATATGTATAATCAATTTTTTTTTGAAAGAAGGAAGGAGAAGACCCGGAGTCGGGCTTTTTAATCCTTAAATTATGTGTAAATTAGTGATTTTAGACTCTGATGAAATATCAAATCAATTACTTTATTAAGTGACATATTATTGACAAAAATACTTCTAGAGAGACTAAAATCACTCATTCGCGTGTAAGAGATTACATGTGTGTTATATGTATAACTGAATGACAAAAAATGTAATTTAATTTCCTATATAAATTATATACAACTTTTGGTTTGAGTCTGTTCAGGTAACCTTGGCTGATTTTCGTCTTTGTGATTTTTGTCAGAAAGGTCACAAGGTAGAGTTTACTTAGAAGTGGTTGCGTGTTCATCTCATCACCTAAAAATTTATTAGTTCATGAACTATAAACATTTGTCAAGAAAAAAAAATTAAGTGTGTAGAATATAATTTTTGTAGAAGAAGTTATGAGTTGGAGTTGATCCAATTTCCTTAATAAAAAGAACAATAGTTAATCGGCCAAACTAGGTGGCCTAGTCGGCGCTTAAGAGGCCTAGGTGGTCGCTTAGCCGGTCAGCCGCCTAGACAACTATTTAAGGTGATACGCTAGGCGGTTCACCGGTGTCTAGCGCCTAGGCGGGGATTAACCGGTGTCTAGGCGGAATGTTTGCAACACTGTTTGTAGAAGAAATTATGAGTTGGAGTTGGATCCAATTTCCTTAATGAACATTTTTCATATATATTCCTTTGTGTTATTAGGTAGGACCAAGGAGCAAGGCGGACAGGGAGAGATTTCCACCAAATAATGTGCTGCTGATGTTGGCCGGGGCAGGGCTGTTGTGGATGGGGTGGGCCGGCTTCAACGGCGGCGATCCTTATAGCGCCAACGTCGATTCCTCCCTCGCCGTCCTCAACACCAACATTTGCGCCGCCACTAGCCTCCTTGTTTGGACTTGTCTTGACGTTATCTACTTTGAGAAACCCTCCGTTATTGGCGCCGTCCAGGGAATGATCACCGGCCTAGTCTGCATCACCCCCGGTGCTGGTATGACATATAATCCTCCATCATCATGAGTTTATTAGACAATTTGAATAATACCAATAATAGATCAGAGCAACACTAATCAAGTTGATTCGAAAATCACAATACTGATTCATGGGTGAGAGCCCTTATTAGACTTTTTAGTTCGAGTCGGTTATCTATATATAGTCAAAGTTTGTGATTTTTAATCATATAGAGTCGTAACTCATAAGCTAAAGTTTACCCGATGCATACATGCACCATCATATATTCATATCAACCCAAAAAAGGAGTACTATTGAGGCAATCGCAGTTAGATCAAATTAAGCGGTTAGTTGACTTGATAATTATAAAATTACAAATTTAGATTATGTTTAGAAAGCAGGAAAATGACTCATTTTCCAGAAAATGGTTTTATTTTCGGTGTTTGGTTGGATTCTGAAAAACTGTCTTTGCATGTTTTGTTCATTTTCCAAAAAATGGGTAGAAATGTATAATTATATATTTTTATTATTTTATTTAAAATATAAAAATATATAAACTAATAATATTTATTATTTTTTTTAAAAAAAAAAACTTGCTCTCGTTTCCGCTGGAAACCAGAGTCGTTCCAGCGGACTGATTTCCGCCGGAAAACAATCCGCCAGACTGGAGAGGGACGCTCTCTTGCCTGGAGTTATTCTCCGGAAAAAATAGTTTATTTTTCGTAGTCAATGGAAAACATTTTCCGTTGACCACATTTTTCGGATGTTGCCAAACACCAAAAGCCCGGAAAATGATTTGCGAAAATCATTTTCCGGGTTACCAAACACACCCTTAATTCCCAATGAGATCAGTCTATTGACCTTTTTGTTTAATTTGATTAGCTATAGGCAACTAACTTAATTACCAACTTGTGGTTCTCTACAAGTAAAGGCTACAAAACATGATTTACTCCTCACCCATCAAGTAATGACTATGATTTCTCTTATCACTAAAAAAATTAAATACCATCAACCCAAAGAAAGAGTACTATTGGGACAATCACAGTCAGACCAAACGATTGACTTGATGACTATAAAGTTATAAGTTCAATTCCCAAAGAGAGCAACCTATTTAATTTTTTGTTTGAGTAGATCAACTATAGACAACAAGCTTAGTTTACCAACTTGTAGTACTCTACAAAGTTACAAAACAGGATTTCCCTCAGACACTAACAAAAAAATACTATCAATAATTATGTTGGTGTTGTAATTGTTTGAATTGAACAGGTCTGGTGCAAGGATGGGCGGCCATAATCATGGGGATTCTCTCAGGAAGCGTTCCATGGGTCACAATGATTATTATCCACAAGAGGTGCCCTTTGCTCCAGAAAATCGACGACACCCTCGCCGTCTTTCATACCCACGCCGTAGCCGGCTTCCTCGGCGGCATTCTCACCGGCGTCTTCGCCGAGCCCGTCCTTTGCAACCTCTTCTTGCCGGTCACCAACACCAGGGGTAGCATTTACGGCGGCTCCGGCGGCATTCAGTTCCTGAAACAAATCGTCGGTGCCGGTTTCATCATCGGGTGGAACGTTGTAGTCACGTCCATCATCTGTCGAGTTATCGGTATACTAATAATGCTTAAAATTGAGATATGACAAAACCACTATTTTGATCCATCAATTATTTTCTATGTAGTTGTTAGTTTTTAATTTCAAAAGTAATTTGATCATCAAATTGTTTAAAATTTTGTCAATTAAACATTTTCGATAAATCAAATTGGTGATTTCTCTATTTTTAAAATTTCATCAATTTGATCATCGAAGGATTTAATTGAAAGAATTTTAAACAATTTGATGATCAAATTAGTTGAAATTAAAATCTAGGAACTGTATTGATAGTTCAGAAACAATTGAGGGTCAAAATGGTGATTTTCATTTTGAAAATTATTTTACTTTTGGTCTCTTGACTATTATACATGAATCACATTTTGTCGTTTACTATTAAAATTTTATAATTAGATGCATAACTATGTAGTTTATAACATATTTGATCCTGCCATCTAATTTTTTTGTCAATTATTATTGAAAGTGCTCCTTTCGGAAGAAACAAATGCAGTGTTCCTTTCCGAAGCGTTCCTTCCGAAAAAAGCAAATGCAGTGCTTCTTTCGGAAGGAGCACTTCAACCAATAGTTGACTGGGAAATTAATCCGCAGAACTAAATGTGATACAATTTACATAGTCACGCACCTAATTACAAAATTTTAATATTCAAAACCAAATGTGGTTCAAAGTTAATACTCTATTTGGTCCCGCAACTATTAGGATTTTACCACTTTAGTCATCGACTTTCAAACTTGTTCAATTTTATCTCCAACTATGTAATTTTTACCTAAAATAATCCTTGATCCTGATTGAGGATTGTTTTGGTTCACAGTTGCATAATTAGGGATGAAATTGAACAAGTTTAGAAGTTGATGACTAAAGTGATGACATTTTAATAGTCAATGGATCAAATTAAGTATAAACTCTGTGATTCATGTATAATAGTTAGAAGACCAAAGTAAAAGTTTCTCAATATATGTGTATCATTGTAAATGTGGCCGGCCATATATATAAAATTGTATTCCCGTGACAGGATTGATAGTGCCTTTGAGGATGTCGGAAGAACAACTAAAGATCGGCGACGATGCAGTACATGGGGAGGAGGCTTATGCTCTGTGGGGCGACGGAGAAACGTATGATTCGACAATTCATGGCACATCGCCGGAGGGCGACGGACTGCATCGGAATTTGTCTAGCGGAGCGACTCAAGTGGTGTAAAAATAATTGAAATTATAATGTGAATATTAAATTATTAATGAAACAACAATATAAACACCTGTAATTTGTCATGCATGACATGAAAGAATTGACAATTTATTAATACAACCTCTCTTTCGTTATAATCAGGTTGAGTTAATTCCATTTTTAGTCTTAGATTTATACGTGATAGTCCAATTTTTTTTAGTGAAAGATTCAATTTTGGTTATAATATTATTGTGGCATGACCATTGTTGGTCATTTATCAACAAAACAGTTTAGATATTGTTAAATACAAGAACATTTCGGTCATCAATTATAGATGTTTTTTCAAAAAAATAAACATAAAAAATATAGCGGTCCAACCTACCATATATGTATAAAAAATATTAAAATGTCTTTGTGTTTAACGATATTTCAACGATTTTGTTGATGGGAGACTAAAAATGGTCATATCGCAATAATACTAGGACCAAATGAACTAAAATTGAATTGTCACATATAAATCTATGACAAAAGATGAAATTAACTCTAATCAAGTTGAATAAAATGTATGTTCTAAATTTGATTTTCCATATGAGATGTTTATTAATTTTCTTGACTTTTTAATTAAATTAATTTATTTCTTTTTTGGTTATTTGTGGATTAAGACCATAAGATGAATTTCACCCAAAATATACATTAAAATAATGATTGTGATTTTTTCATAAATCATTATTTTATTAAACGTATCATGAATTATTTGTATTTTAGTCTCTATTGGAGAGTTCTACCCTTTCTTTTCACCAATGTAGTAGGTGGGACAATCAAAATATATATCACCAGGGTTCATAACTAGGGGTGTTCATTCGATTAACCGAACCGATTTAAACTTTTAACCGTTAACCAATTCGAAATTTGTGTTACCGAATTAACCGAATTGAATTTTTTTTCTTTCGATTAACCGATTAACCAAACTTTTAAAAACTAAAATTTAAAATCTTAAAAATAACACATAAAATAATAAATTCAATTAAAATAAAATAAAATACATATTATAATAAATTCATAACAAAATATACAAAAACAATACCGTAACAACATTATAAACATAAAAACACAAATTATAAACTCCAAACATCCATAACTTCAAATCTTCTATCCATAATATATATATATATATATATATATATATATATATATATATATATATATATATATATATA
>NC_044925.1:6975806-6998184 GCF_003576645.1 Ipomoea triloba
ATATATATATATATATATATATATATATATATATATATATATATATATATATAATTCGGACCATTTCGAACCGAATTAACCGTTAACCGAATTTTCAAGATTCATTTAACCATTAACCGAACTAAAAACGATTATTTGAAATTTTTCGATTCCGTCAATTAACCGAAATTTTTCTATAGTTTGCATACCCCAACATAACAATTCACTTTCACTTTCACTTCCAAAATGTAAAATGATTTGTTGTGACATTGAATATATGGAAATAAACACACACACATACATGTGTATATATGTGTATATATATATGTGTGTATATATATATATATATATATACACACACACACACATATATATATATATATATACATATACACACACACACACACACATATATATATATATCTCAACAATCAATATTACAATGAATTTGATAATGAATGTTTTGTTTTAATATTACTCGGGCATCACCCGAATGAAATCTAGAAAAATAAATAAATAAAGAATCTATATTCATATTAACTAGTGATCAAGAGAAATCCACTCTAACTCTAGATGAATTTCTCCTGATTCTACATTCTGCAACTTGAGGAATACTTCTTGTTTAACCTTCCCATCAACAATGTTGATAGTACTATCCTGAATGAGCGCATTATCATGGGATTTTAGCCACCTCCCTATCTGCATGTCACCCAATATTTTGGGATCTCCAAAGGCCATGGCTGAGGTTAACATAGGCTGAATGTCAACCTCTGCCTCCCCCATTATATCATCAGCACTAAATGTGTCATGATCATATACTTGCTGCAATGGAGACATATCATGTTAGTATCAAACGCTTATCACTACGCCAAAAGCTATAGATCACAGCAAAGACATTTTTATTTCCTTAGATATTGCCACCACATTTTAGAGAGACAGTGCTAGACTTGGCCTTTTACTGGCCTCCGTCCAACAATTCCTCTCCCCGCACCTGCCAGTCTTAATTTGGATACCACTTGTTAGGATCAAACGTTTACCATTACGCCAAAAGCTATAGGTCACAGCGAAGCACAAGTTTATTTCCTTATATATATATTGACACCACATTTTCAAGAGACAGAGTGTTGGACTTAGAACTTCACCGGCCTCTACCCAACAATCCCCTAGCCACCAATTGTTAGACTTAGCCCTTCACCGGCCTCCGCCCAACAGATCAGATAAGAAAATGCAGATGTTGGAAATCCAAATCAGAAAGGAAACGTTATTGCATGATGGATTTCACCATCTCCCCTTTCGTTTTCATTTACAATCGTGCACGTGGTTGCATCTACAGGCAAACAGAGACTAGTGTGGATTTGCAGAGTAAATGTCACACAGAAAGTGATGGTGGAACTGTGGAAGTGAAGGAGGATGCAATGCAAGTATACATGATAGAAGGGAAGAAGGTGAAAAGAAGTGTATTACCAGCTTTAGTGCCCCATGATGTAGAGGAACAGAAAGCATGAGTTCTTCATTCCATAGTGGATTCAAATTGCTCTTTATCACGTTTGTTCGCACTGTCTGGGAAACCCAAACAGCAATGAGAGTGTTAATAAGCTGAGCAACATGTCAATGCAGTGCTGATTTGAGCCAAAAAATGTACTCGAAGTAAAAAAGAGAAACACAGAAGAAGTCTGCTTTAATTTTCTTCAATTCGTTGCAAATGTGGTGCATTCCCATATTAGTGACTAATTAAACCAACCTGCTTCCCAAGTGTGAGGACAACATATGGATCACTTTTGAGCATGTCTCGGATTGCTAGGTTTGTTCCTTTGATTACCTTAACCTTCAACATTCCGATGAATTCCACCATGCCTCCCTGTGATGAAGCTCAGTGTTAATGGCATTTTGGAAGAATATAATAAAACTGTCCTCCAGTTAACATGGCTAAACTGCAAACCTAGCTAGCTTATAGTCGTGCCGATAACAATAATTCCAAGCCAGACAAATGCATAGTTTACAGACATTCCATGTGCAAAAAGAGTAGTTAAAACTTACAGAATTGTCCACTGAACTTGAACTCCTAAAGCTACTTTCCATACTCTTCCTGGACGAAGAAAAACTCGATTGAAGAGAGTGATTCTTTGGAGCTGACAAGATGCGCAAACTAGGTTTGAGGAAGTCTTGAAGCTCATATTTAGACCTACAGAGAGTCCATTTACATCAACAGTCAAGGATCTGAGTATTAGGGTACTGTACTTTATCAGCTTCAGAATTCCTACTCTATCTCGGAATATTATTGTAACTCTACTTTTACCCGTCCTGCTCTAACTAGGACTATCTCAAGAGTCTAGTATCGGGAAGCTAGGGCACAACATTTCTAAATACAATCTTGACCTGATAAATTTAGCACGCTGGTCATGGCCGGCATCTGGTCCAGGTTTAGAAACTCCTTGAGGGATATAAGCTTCATAGATTGAATTTGCGGACGCATTTCCTCCAACCTCAATCATTGCATCGATTTCATTATCCGACCATTCATCTAAAGTAACAGACAAAACCTGCACATTTCGGGCATTCATTAATTGGAGATGGAAAATGAAGGAGAAAACAACTACAACAGGCTTAGCTATGAGAGAACATATTGGTAAGATCCATCCCAAAAGGGAAGGAAGCAGAGCCTTCTTAACAGTTAACAGTATTCAATAATCCTCTATGGTAAACATGCAAAAGAATCCCAAGTATGGTTTTGTTAAGAGTTCACGTCGAAAAAAATAAGATAGAACATATGGATTTACAGTACAATGCCATGGGTTAGACTAGCTAATTGATTGGATTCAATCGTTTAGTGTGGCTTGGCCATGTGTACATGGTATGGGCAAACCCAAAGAACAAAAAAGCAAAAACTGACCTTTGAGATGTGAGTGCCAAGGCTTCTATGCACACCAGAACACTTTAAACAGATAAAAACTCCAATATTGGCCGATCTGAAAGTGTAGAAAATTCATTCTAAACATTCAAGCAACAGTATAAAATATAAAACAAAACTCATCAAAGATAGAAAAAGAATGTGCTTAGCTTTCCAACACACAGAAAAAAAAACAGGCTCAATGAATCAGTAAAAGCTTTAGCTAAAACGACCAGAGGGAGGCACATATGACCATAAGTTATGGGTTCAAAGTCTCAGTTAAAGCAAAATTGAGTGTAGAGAATAACATTAAGGATCATATTACCATATGATTGATTGTATTATGTAAAAATTTTGTAATCAACATTTAATTAAAAAAAGGCTGCAATTTACAAATTTAGTCTAGCCAGCCAGCCATTTAGGTGGTGGAACTTACGCCCATTTAGGGTCAGGAGCACCGCAATCAGCACATACACGATTTTCCCTTTGGAGCATGAGGTCTCTCAGTCTTCTATTACCTGTTTAAAACGCCATTCACAAAGAGAAGGAAAAACATCGTTACCAGAAACAAACTAGTAGCAACTGAATGTTATGTGTACATGGTTTCCTCAAACGTGTTATGTGTAGCACATATATATTTTCAGGAGCATATACCTAGTCTAACACATCTTATTGATCAGAAAATCATTCAAGAGTACTATATCCACACGTACTAGGGCCTACATTGCTACTTCAATTCCGCCTATATAATAACAATGGAACTTACTAAAATAAGGAGAATTTACAGGACAATATAATGCTTTGATTTGCGCATTTTCCAAATATGTGCTAGGCTGGGTGATATTGCAAATTAAATCATTTCAGGAAAGGAATGGAATTGAAGTCATACTTGAAGATGGTCTGCTAAGACCAGTTGCTCGTTGGCTCATGGCTCTCTCTCTAGTCTCTATCAATATGCTGCTACCATTCATCAAATTAAAGCTGCATTTTTCGTGAAGAATTAGCCAGTAACACAACAAATTCAAGAATTGGCATCGAAGCTAGCCCATGTTTAAAATTTTACAACTACAAGCTAAGCGAACAGAAATGGTCAATCCAAATCCTTTGCTCCCTAAATGTTGTAAGATAAAATGGATTTTGGAATTTGATTTGCATCCCTACGCGTGAGAGAGAACCTCAATGCTATGTAATTCAAACTTTTTCAAAAAGAGAATTTGTATATATACTAGTGCAAATTCACGTCCTTTATAAGACAAAGGTTACTTACAAGCGTTCCTAACTCCATCTTTTCCTAATCAAATTGATAAATTTGATAATCAATTTCTCATTCGTCCGTTATCTATTTTATACTTATCAAATATCAAAATAAACCTAGACTATTGAGAACCCAAATCCACTCTTACTTGACCAAAATTAAAAGTGAACTCCACTAAAAATTATACTGATAACTTTAAATATCATTTTAAGCCAAATTTTCCAACCGTTCAAACTAAACTGAAAAAGAAGTAATAATCTTTCCAAATCTTCTTCAACAAGTTGCCAGCATTGAACCACACTGATAGAAGCATGTATCAGAAGTGACTCAACTAACAAAAGAATTGAAGGTAAAGTGAAGGAGGATACAAATGATCTGAAGCAAATATATACCAAAAAAGTCCAAAAATCACCTCAAAGACACCAACTCATTTCACGAAAATGAAAAACACGAGAACACTGACAGAAATGAGAGAAGTCAATATATATAATAATAGATAAGGAATTACAAAGTAGAAATGAAGGAATGATTGAAAAGAGAGTGTGAAGAGTTATTGTGACCACGGATTTGTGGATGTTGCCGGTTTTCCTCTCCAGCTGACGGCGAAATGCAGAGACAAGGTAGAGAGAGAGAAGAGAGAGAGGACAGCAAAAAGAAGCGAATATTTACGTTACGTTGAAGATGACAACGTTTACAACTGTCCGCGTAAGACAGTTATTTATTTGATTTTTCTTTTTTCTGACGCAGACAAGGAGCGATTTTTAATTAATATTTAATAAATGCTAGAAACCATTGCGCCGACCAACCCAACGACCCAAAATCCGTTCACGAGTACAAATTCAATTTTTATACGCTACTCGACCTCCATAAAGGCATCCATAATATTATATATATATATATATATATATATATAGAGAGAGAGAGAAATCTGTTCAAATGCTGTCGCATCTTTCTTTGTAGTCGGTGTGGTTTACAACACTAGTTGAAAATGTAAAAAACACACCATAACTCCCCAGACTTTAATTGTGCATTTTTGAACACTGTGTGGTGTTTATTTACATACCTAGTAGTGTGTTTTTTGGTGATGCGTATCTAATTGTGCATATTTGTGTTGCGCATTTTTCTAACACTAATGGTGTATTTTGTCAACACTAGTGATGTATATCGCACCGACCGCACGGGAAGGTGCGGGCGCACCTGAACTCTACTCTATATATAATTCTGCTCATATGTGATCAATGTCTGGCATGCAGTCGTGTGACCTAATTTCTGTCATCCGATTATTGTCATCCAACGGTGACCTATAGCTTAATACACCGTATCACTCAAAAATGCACTACAAAACCCTAAAAAATACACTACATAGCGCTTATAAATGCACCGCACAGTAGCATGTAATACATCCCGCTGACGGGTCTATTGAACTCTTCGACAAGTTTGACACCGCGTTGAATGAACCACGCATCACTCAAAAATGCACTATAGAGCACTCAAAAATGCACCACACACTAGCACGAAATGCACCTCGATGATGGGTCTATTGAACTCGTCGACGGGTTTGACACCCTCATTGAGTGGTGCAAAACTAAGTGTACTACAAATCAATGCACCACGTATCACTCAAAAATGCACTATAGAGCACTCAAAAATGCACCATAGAGCAATTATAAATGCACCACACACTAGCATGTAATGCACTCCGATAACGGGTCTATTGAACCCGCCGACGGTTTGGCACCTCGTTGAGTGGTGCAATACAGATCAATGCACCATGTATTACTCAAAAAATGCACCACATAGTACTTAAAAATGCATCACACACTAGCACTTAATGTACCGCTGAAATATACATGGTGCAAGAAATTATGAAATTGCCGCCGCATAATTTCTCTTCATTGATTTCCAGAGTCAAGGTGTGAGACTGGAAGACTTTGGATGATTTGCAAGGCATCAGTCTCAAGTTGACGGTGAGTGTAGCTTTGTTCTTTTCCTTTGACTTTATTTTCTTTGAATACCTAAACACTAGAAAATTTGAAAAATAACTTCCGAAAGTCATTTTTTGAGTTTCCAAACGGACTAAAGTTGTAGTATTAAGATACAGAAAGTCAGAGAATACAAAGCAAAAGGAGTATTAGACAGGACTTTACAAAATATATATGGAATTGAATAAACATGGGTCGATCAACTATTTAGAATATTCAACAACGTAATAATACAAAAAGGAATCAAATGTTGTACAAGTAGATTAGTTGGATTGAACATGACAAACACATGAAGCCCAGACTGGATTTAGCAATAGTGCCCACTCCCAATTCCACAGGGTTTTGGAAGTTACACAGAAACAATCTGTGGAATAGGATTACATTATTCAGGAATAGGATTGACAAACATGGTCCATTAGTCCATATTCCTATCAGAACACATTGCAAACATTGAACTAAAATGACATGGTAGCATCCTCTCTATGGTCTCAAGGATTCTAATCCTTCGTCCGTAAGGACAGCTCAGGTGGTAAGAGTGCTCTGCCTACAGCCGAGAGGTTGGAGGTTCGATCCTCAAACCCTTGGGTTTGAGCCGGTCAGCTATGGGTAACCTAGGCTGGTTTACCTCTTTGTGGTTCTTTGCTGGCTAGGGTCATAGGGCGAGGAGAAAACCTCGTTAAAAGATGGATTCTAATCCTTCCCACTAAAATCTACATCTCATTCTGCAATACCTACCTACTAAAGCAGCTTCCATTTTCACCAGCAAATAACACCAAACATGCGAGTTCTCTCTTGAATCAATACTCATACAAACAATTATCTGAACAACAATGCTGTTATTTTGCTATCAGTAGACCTCAACGTGCCACTGTTTGTTCTTTTTGAGTTGTGAAAGCTTCGTCTCCCAGCTCTCCCCTCTTTCCTCCGCCACCCGCTTCAACGTATCCTGAATTCCAGGCATCATTCCCTTCAGCCCACAGAAATAGATGTGCGCTCCTTCATCCAGCAGTTTGAAGATCTCATCACTGTATTCCTCAATTTTGTCCTGAACATACATCTTGCCTCCTCTCTTGTTCTTCTGCTCCCGGCTAAGAGCACGATCGTACCTGAAATTATCTGGATAATCCTGGAGATATTTGGTGGACTCCTCATCGTACAGAAGACTGTCCTGGTTGGCCACCCCAAGGAAGAGCCAAGCAAGGCCATTGAACTTGAATGTTGGGACAGCTTCCATAAACATACGGCGAAGGTACCCTCTGAAGGGAGCCACACCAGTGCCAGTTGCAATCATAATGTGTGTAGCATTTGGGTTATCTTCAGGCAGAAGCATTACCTTACCAGAAGGACCTGTCAAAATTTTGAAAACATACTAAGGATGGTGCAGCGTTTAAATTTTCACAACTATAGTCAATCATTTTACTTCATTTTAAACCAATCAGTCCAGAGCACAGGTGGAATAGCATAAAACAAGCCTGGCAGCAACAAGATATTTAGAATCTATTTTACAATACAAAAAGATCAAAGGATTAGCCAACAGATAAGATTCAGAAAGCATGAACAAATGGCAGACTATAGCTAGAAATTTTTTACAAAAACATTATTGCCTTATTATGGAAATTTCTGTGCCCCACCATATAAAATTGTCTATTTTACTGACAATCATTTCCTTCTATATAAAATTTAGACCCCCGTACTGTATAGCAAATTGTCTAATGTCACATGAAAAGTAAACTACATTGTATCTTTATCTAATGGTTAGATAGAGATATAAACCAGCTTTGGTGCTTTTGTAATGTCTGGTCATCTGGTGGCACAAGCTTACTGTCTTCTTCTCACTTTGTGAATAATATGTTGTACACTCAACAACAATATCATGCTTAAAGTAATTATGAGAAAAACACGCATTATTTTGAATACAAAATATCAAATATATCCCAGTTGATGCGACATTTTCAGTAAAGTGGATAACTGCAGCTAATATAAGAAAAAATATACAAAAAGGACAGACATGATATTTTGAAAGAAATATTAATTACAGAGAGACTATCATTCATTCAGACAGGCAGCTTAAGTTAAATTTAGCAATGCTATTTTTTCATTTGGTTACCTTAAGCATCTATGCAATAGGTTGGTTCTGAACTTCTGATGAAAACATTACTAAACAACTATATCAAACAAGTGATTTCTTACCGGTGATCTGCACTTTGTCTCCAGGCTTTGAATCGCATAGGAAATTGCTACAAACTCCCTTTTTTGATGGATCTTCTTTTCCTGTCTCAGGATCATAGTACACAGCACGTCTGACACACAAACTAGCTGTTTTCCCAAAGGAATCTCCATATCTGGTAGATGCAATTGAATATAGACGAACATTGTGGGGAGCACCTGGTTTCTTTGGATTTTCTCCCTGGAATACAATCGCAAATGAGGTTTACAAAACTATCTGAAGCTATAACCCATAGCACAATATATATTGTTCAAAGGAACCAAGAGAAAACAAGTTGTCAGCTTGCTTAATCAATACTAGAGTCTATAAATGTAATCAATCCAAGCGGAACTTGGCCTTGATGTTTGAGCTAAGATCATGGTTAAATATAGAAACTAGGCAAAGATCATTTATTATTATTATACTAACTGTAAAAATCATGTAATATCTCTTTTTACGGTTAGCTTTACCTAGTTAATGGTTACTACTATACTATAGGTCTATACCATGCAGGACAAAAAGCTTAGCTTTTGTGCACATACATGATACATTATATGATTCATGTAATCATCCATATCCACAAGGTAAATTTTAGCATAATAAGTAAAACACTAGAAACTTATTCAGATTAATTGTAATGGAAGCAACACATAAATTAGAAACATGACTTACAGGAGGAATAACACCATAGCTTTGTCCTTCCCAGTAAGGAAGATTGCCGCCATGGTCAATCACAATATGACAGGTCTCCCCAGGAGCTTTAGGGCCTACAAGCCTTGAGAGGGACAGCAAAAGTGGGGTTAGTTAAAAACCTTAAAGAAGGATTTTCGCAGGGACGAATCAGCATTGAGAGGGACAGCAAAAGTGACCTGCACGAACATAGCCAAAAATAAAAATCGAATCTTCATACAAAAAAAAAAAAGAAAAAAAACTAAATTCACTTCAAAACAGACCTGAGAGACGGTAGAATGAGCCATGATCGCAACAGATACACAGCTTTACTGTCTCTAGGCTTGTGTGAGGAAGATTTGCAGTGGAAATGCTGAAAGACAATAGAAATATATATATATATATATATATATTTTCCCTCTTGGGATTTGAGAAGTAGAAGCGGGGAAAGGGGGGAAGAGAACAAGTTGGAATTTGTTTGAGGAAGTGAGGTTTAATCCCTTGGAGAGTTGCAAAGGACGGCTAATTGCTTCTTAACACCTTTTCTCCCCTCCCAAACGTCTTGCTTCTCGCAGCAGATCCGCTTATGGCACAATTTTAATGCTAAAGAGGAAAATTAATCATTTGATTACTGTTTATGTATGGAGTAATCCTACATCAATGGATAAATATTGTTGTACTAGTTTTTCTTGTGCGCGATGTGCAAAAATTAGGTGCCCAATATTAGTATTTTATATTAAAATTTTAATTTTAATATAATAATAATAATAATAATGTAAAATATTTTTATAAATTAGATATTTACTAGTATATTTTAAAAAATAACTAACATATAACTCTAATATTTAATGTGTATATTTTATTATTATTATTGAATAAGATAAGAAAATATATGGTGGATGCATTGCATAGTAACAATAAGATAAGTTCAGTGGCCTATTTGACACTTTTTCCAAAGATATATAATTTTATTAGTTATATTGTCTTTATTTTCTACAATGCAAAGATAAAAGATTCCTTACCTTAAAATTCATTAATTAATTGTATTCACTACATTATTCATTGTCTTCTTTTTACAGTATGTTGTAATTAAATACTTTGTATTAAAGTTATAATACAAAATAACGCTATATATTTATTTACCAAGTATTCAATTAATAACATAGAAAAATTAACTACTTGGGGAAGATTTGTTGACAAAGAATACATTCAAATAACCCAATAAATTGAAGTGTGAAATATCCCGTAATATTTTTTAGACTACATCATATTTCTTTATTATATGATTTAAAATGTACAAATTTTTATTACCAAAAGTAATAATTATTTATACTATCATTTTTAGACTAATTAGTATTTAGATTAACGTTTTTACAAAATTACAAACATGTATTTTAGTGATAATTATAATCAACCTCTCATATATTATCTTGTGTTCATATAGTTTGAATTAACGATTTAAATAAACAAATTCAACATTAAATTACATATTCATAAACATCTTCTTATATAATCTTGTATTGATATACTTTTTTTTGATAATATGTATTGATATACTTTTAAGTACTTATTTAAAAATAAACATTGAGCACTATCTTATTCGCGCAATGCGCGTGGAAAATTAGTAATAATAATAAGGTTAGCAGAAAAAAGTAAAATCATGCATTCCTGCCTAAACACGTTTGCTTAAACAATAGAATAGGAAAAATGGAAAAGGAAACAGAATTTAATGATTAATACTAATTAATAATAATCAATAAAAAGTTAGCAGTAAAAAGGAAAAATAAAAAGGATCCTTAATTCTCAGATTAATACTAATAATGTTAACAGTAAAAAAGGAAAAATGAAAAACAAAACAGAATTCACTTAGGAAATGGAATTCACTTAATAATAATAATGTTACCAGTAAAAAAGGAAAATCCTACCAAAAATCTATACAATTTTTAAAAACAAAATCATCCTTTGTGTTTTCTCGCTCAAACTCTTCCGCCCAAACAATTAATAATTAATAATTAATTAATAATAATATTAATAAAATGGAAAAATACAAAAGCATATGTAATTCACTTATATTGTTAGGAGTTAAAAAAGGAAAAATGAAAAAAGATCTCTAACGCATTTCTACTATACTAATAAGAGCCAAAGAGAGTTAGGCCTAAAATGGGTAGAAAAAATGCCATCGCGTTTATTTAAAAAATATCTCCAATTTAAACCCTTGATTGGGACTCAATCTACGAATATAATTAAACCCTATTTTTTTTTTTTTACCTAAAGAAATTGTTTCACATGATCCGTTATATATATATATATATATATATATATGTTCTAGATCAGGTGAGGACCATGTGTACTAATCCAGATCATCCATTTGAACTGATCTAACGGCTATGAATGCAACTGCACAACAACGTGGGCGAGATGCACAATATTCACACTATGAATGCGCAACAAACTGAGACCGAATGCATAATACTATAGCTCATGAATGAAGCTTTCAAACCAGTTCCTGATTTCAGGAGTTTTAGGAGTGCATATGAGTTCATGAGTGCATGAGTCAAGGTGCGCTTCTCTTCCAATCGAATATTTTCTATTAAAGCAAAGCCAAGAGGAGAAGTATACCAGTCCGGCGCAATCAGTTATCAACCAAACCATTCCTTTTGTTTTGCAACTGGATAGTCTCCCGAAACTGGTCAACTGGAAAATCCGGAACATAAACTAAGAATGAGTGCACAACAAACTGAGCGCGAAAAATTAAATCTATTGCATATAATTAATCACAACCAAATGAAGCACAAACAAAGAGCTAATATTGCCTCCACTGAGGCTCAAACCCACCCCCTCCCATTTGGAGATGCAACCGGGTGCCACTACTCACAAAGTCTTTGGCAATATATATATATATATATATATATATATATATATATATATATATATATATATATATATATAAATTATGGTTCAGGTGCAAAACACAAATATGCACCATTAAGTACGCATCGCCAAAACATGCGCCACTAGGTATGCAAGTATAACTTATATATATGAATCCTGATCATATGAAAACAACTTCTCAGGTGAGAACGTGTGGACAAATCCAAACCATTGATCTACAATATCTTATGGATGAGAACTCAAATAAAAAATGAGTGTGGTCATTTTCATAAATATTATAAATTTTTAAAATGAACGGGTTTTTTTCGTAAATATTACAAAGTAGGTTTATTATGAACCGTTAAGTCTACTAGATCAATGGTTTAAAATTGTCCACAAGTTCTTATCTGAGACATTGTTCTCACCTGATTAGTGACCATATAAATAAATAAATAAATAAATAAATAAATAAATAAATATATATATATATATATATATATATATATATATATATATATAGTCATCATCAGGTGCGGCCTTGTCATTAGGTGTGGTCGTGCGGCCTATTTTCAGCCATTAGATCATATCAAATCATCAAATCAACGCGCAATATATATATGTTACACAATACACCATTCTACGTACTAAAACGTACCAGATGACCGATAAAACACCTCATTCCACACTATAACCAAATGCACATATTCACTTAAAATTCATCAATATATGTGATAAAGCGCATCATTCTACGTATTAAAATGCACCACAACGTGCCTCATGTCAGATTATAAGTATACACTACTTACACATTAGAAAACATGTGTTAAAATATGCATCATTCTACGTATTAAAATGCTGCACCACAACGTGTGTTAAAATGCACAATTCTACCCGTTGAAAATCTCCATCCCAGATTATAAACACGCACTATTACACTTATTAGAAAATATGTGTTAAAATACACACCATTCAATGTATTAAAATGCACCAGAGGACGGATTAAAACACACTACACACCATTCCACAACACAGTTATTAGAAGCATATGTGTTAAAATACACAACATTCTACGTATTAAAATGCACCACGGGACATATTAAAACACACCATTCCACAACACAGTTAATGTACCGACATACGTAATAAAACGCACCACATCATGTATTTAAACGCATCACACTATGTACTAAAATGCACCATTTCAATTCACGTAATATAGATACTAAAATTACCATAATACTCTCACTTAAACATACGCAAATTTCAGTTGAATTAATAAAATCGGATGACGCAGATTAAGTCGCACGACCGTATAGAAGCTCACGCCGAATTTGAATAAAAATCTATATATATAATATATATGTCGTTGGCTTCAAGGGTTTGGTGGAGATCTTCTCGAGGTTAGAAAACAGTTTTGTTTTTCCTCAAGTCTTTGTTGTAACTTGTAAGATTCCCAATCTCCATCACTAAAATGCATCAAATATATTTTAATGAAACAATAATCCGGCCGGATTTTAGGGCGTGCAAAATGTACAACAACACAGGGCCCCAAAATTTTGGGGGTCCTAGTCCAGCCATGACCCAATAATTAATATATGTATTTCGGTATTTGTGATTATATTGACCTCAAAATTAGGTTTTCATAACTGATCTAAATTCTATTACGTAGTATTCAAAAAAAATTCTATTCCGTAATATTCACGCTAATCAAGTTTCTTTAATCTGCATTTTATTTATACTTTTATAGGGTCTCACTTATTTACCCGCACATGTCTCCGCAAATAAAAAAACAATTGGCCCTCAGCTATACACAAGCATAAACAAAGTGAGAAAAAGTCTTAATTACATCACAAACAGACTTGTCCGGAGAATGAAGCCGGCCGGCTGCCGTCCTGCATGTTTCTTAAGCTTTTAATCATAAACTCAAAATACATATAATACTAACTCTCAGCTTTTCATCATAAACTCAAATTACATTATTCACACAAACACAGAGAGAGAAAAAAACAAAGTTTCAATTACAATATACAGAGAGAGAAGGATGGCTTGTGTAGCTGTAACTTCTCTTGTGAGGACATTAGAGCTTGAGTTCATGCAACCTCAACTACGTCCAATTGTCCAAGACAAAGGACTCATCTCTGGAAACGAAGAGCTCATCAGATCTCTCCACCAAAAGCTTATCAATTTGATGGAACAGTTGGATGATCATGAGCAAAGAATCCATGGAGTTGAAGCAATTAAACGTTTGGAAACAAAGCTTAGAGATGTAGCTTTCAGAGTAGAAGATGAAATAGAATTTCTCATAGCAGATCTTTATGTGAAAAACACTCCTCTTGACCGGATAAATCTTCGAAATTTTCATCGACCCAAAGGAAAATCACGTCCTTATTGTCACAATCTTCATCTTATATTGCAACGGGCAATAAAAGACATTAATCCCATCGAAGAAAAGTTGGTGATAGTGAAGAACAAGTACAAGCGTGTCACAGATCTGCAAGGGACAAACACTAGTACTGCACTTGATTCCTTCCAACATGCTTCGCACTATGAAGGCATAATGGTTGGGAAAAATGATGAGTTCAAAACTATTAAGGATATGCTTACCCTACATCCATCTAAGCAACGAGAAGTTGTCACGATTAAAGGTATGGGAGGAATCGGAAAGACAACTTTAGCAAGGAAAAGTTATAAAGATTCATCAATTAGGTCCCACTTTGACAAGAGAGCATGGGTTGTTGTGTCCCAATTTTATAATAAGAGACAAATGCTCATATGTCTTCATAATTCAATTTTGAAACAAAGCAATGCGGAAAGCTTAACTGATGAGGAGCTAGAAGAGCAAATCTACAGGTGTTTGAAGCGTCAAAAGTACTTGGTTGTGATGGATGATGTATGGAGCGGAGAGTCGTGGGATGATATCAACGCTTGCTTTCCTGATGACGGAAATGGTAGTAGAGTGTTGCTAACTACTCGTCTTGAGGTGGTGGCTAATTGTGTAAGTTCCGGCAATGACTTTTCTCACCAAATGAACTTGTTAGATCACAACGAGAGTTGGACTCTGTTTCATAGAAAGGCATTATTGGAGGGTGTATCTCAGGGTGTTGAATTCGAGATGATTGGAAGACCCATTGTTGAAAAATGTAGAGGATTGCCTCTGGCAATTGTTGTGGTTGGAGGGCTATTTTCCAAACTGAACACACTAGACGATTGGAAAAGTGTTGCAAAAGCTCTTGATGATTCATCAACTACAACAACTATTGTAGAAGTGTGCTCAAAAATACTGTCATTGAGCTACAACCATTTGCCTCACAACTTTAAGGCTTGCTTTTTATATTTGGGAATTTTTCCAGAAGATGAAGAGATTTATGCTAAAAGACTCGCAAGGTTATGGGGCGCCGAAGGACTTATAAAGGCATCTAAGAATGAGAGTTTGGAAATGGTGGGTCAAAAGCACATAAAAGAACTTATAGATAGAAATCTAATTCTACTAAGCGAGCAGAGCTCCTGTGGGACAAGAATTAAGACATTTAAGATGCACGACGTGTTGCATGCCTTCTGTGTGAGAGAAGCTCAAAACGAAAGCCTTCTACATGTTGTCAATGAAAATGGAACCGGATTTGCTCACAAAAGTTTCCGTTGGCTAAGTATCACATCATCAAAGCTTGACATCTCTAGATTATATTCATACCCAAAAACCTGTCGCTCCATGTTTGAATTTTCCACGTATCAAATAACAAAGTTGGTTCCGCAAAATTTCGAGACATTGAGAGTTTTGTACACAACTGATGTCAAGCCTAAACCAGTAGTATACCCTAGAACTGTGCATCTTTTCACTCCCATCCATCTCAGGTACCTATCTTCCACAATAGGTAAACCACTGAATTCAAAATCGTCGAATGCTTGGAATCTTCAAACACTTTGTGAATACATTCCCCCACCACTCATCAATTCCAATTCCTCTTTTGACTTAAACTTTCCACATTTAAGCTATTATCATTGTGATCAAATAAATTGCTTAGATCCTCTAGAGTTTGTTCATCAAAACTTAGAGAGCATTTCAGAATTGGGTCTTTTTCATTGCACAAAGGAGTTATTTACAAGTATTCCACATGTGAAGAAAGTAGGCATTGTTGGAGATGGTTCAAGTAGTACTCTCGATTGGGTTCGTTGCCGGATTGGAAACCTTGCCTATTTACAACAACTCGAGAGATTGAAAATTTATGTTTACCATGGGTGTTTTAGTTACTCAATTAGTGGCCAAATTGCTCGCTTGAAAAACATTAAGAAGTTGTCATTTTACAATACCAACTTTTTGTGGGAAGAAATGGGCGTTCTTAGCAAGTTGCCACGGCTTGAGGTGATGAAGATGAAAAGATGGGCCTGCAAAGGCCAAAAGTGGGGACTAAAAGAAGATGAGAGATTTTGCCGATTAGTTTTCTTGAAATTTGATGGTGTTGATCTCGAGCGTTGGGAGGTCAATGATGATAATTTTCCTAAACTTGAGAGGCTAATCCTATATGATTGCTCTCGTTTGGAAGAGATCCCAAGCAGCTTTGAAGATATTCAAACGTTAAAGTCGATTAAATTGAGAAGGTGTCTTCTTTCTGCAGTAACTTCAGCCAAGAAAATTGAAGAAAGCCAACATGATTATGGAAACACAGACATGGTTGTCATTGAGGAGAACACAATATGTCAGGTCTCTCTCCTTTTTTCTTTTCTTTTTTTTTTTTAAGAAAAAAATTATTTCTGAACTTCATTTAATTTGATGATACCCTAAGTTAGTTTGAATGATTCATGACAGAGCTGATAAGGCAGGCAGTACCAGATCAGAGGAGTAGAAAAAGAAAAGGTATGTACTATGTATACAGTAAACATATGTATACGGGAGGTGGTGGGTTCGAGTCTCAGTGGAGGCAATACTAACTCTTGTGCTTCAATAGTTGAGAAAGTAGTTATGAACAGATACTGCATTGTAATAGAGTTAGTAGCATTCAAAAAAAGTAAACCTATGTATCCTACCTTAATTAAATCACAATACCCAAATTGATATGATATTTTCCACATTCTCATTATTTACTTAAAGGGGAATTGTATATCAATGAGGAAATGAATAAAACATAGTACAATTTTGCTGAGTATAAGGCACAAAATAAACAGAAAAGATTTATTATCTTGCAAATAATTAATAAGCAAAAAATCAATTTTTTTTTCAAAGAATATAATTTTTTTTTGTTAGAAAATGACTTTATCTTTAAAGGAATATATATGGAATCAGGTGCGAACCTGAGTAAAGAGAGAAGGTTATATATGTCCCTGAATCTTATAAACTTTTTGAATCCAAATTATTTGTATGTTGTGCTTTAATGATTGCACATTCTTCTGGGCACATATACCCGTAGCACTTTAATACTTCATTGAGGTTCTATTTGAGAAAATTTATTTTAAGTTCTCGACTTCTTGGACATTATAGGTCTGTTGGTGTTTCTGTTTGGAATTGAAATTAGTTACTAAGTTTACAACTTGATCAATTTGACTAGAATTGTCCTCTCTTCAATACAAAAATAACACAATTTACAATTATTTAATCAAAATTCACCCCGTGCCCTCCTTTTCTCATTTTCTGTTTGCTCTTCTTCCTCTTTTTCTTTTCTTTTTTCTTTTCAATTCATTTTTTTCTCTCTCCTTTCCTCCTTTATAAAGCTTACTATTTTTTTTTAATTTTTTTTCAATACGTGATGTGAAGAAATAAATGCTCAATATTAAAGTCATATTTATATTGATTTTTTTAAAATAATTGTGTTATATATATATATAGGGTCATAATCAGGTGTGTCCACCCCTTAACGTGCAGTCAGTGCAGCCTCACCACTATGTGTACAAATATACACCACTCAATATTACGAAATGCACCACACAAATATGCATCATTAAGTACGCATTACCAAAAAACACACCACTAGGCATGCAAATATACACCACACAGTGTTAGCAAATGCACCATTAGGGGCAGAGGAGTACAGTTATGGTGCATTATTTTGGGTGTGTGATGTGTTTTGTGGTGTTTTTGTGTATTTTCATTGTGGTGCGTTTCCTAAAATTGAGTGGTGCATTTTCTAACATTGAGTGATGTGAACCGCACCGACCGCACGGGAAGGCGCGGCCCCATTTGAACAGATTTATATATATCTACTATACTAATAAGAGTCAAAGAGAGTTAGGCCTAAAATGGGTAAAAAAAATGGCGGTCAAATTATTTAATTAAATGGATGGTTCAGATGAATTATTTAATCAAATAGATGGTTAAGATAATTCAGATTAATATTATTAATAGAGATTACCTAATTTAACCTTACTTTTATGATTATCCGTTAAGTTTTCCGTTAAATATTCTCTTCTCCGTTAATATTCCGTTAACTTTTAACTTACCTATTAATTTCTATAAGAAATGTCTTAGGTTCGAACCTTATCTCAATCAAATTTGACATAATTAAGTTTCTTAGTCTATTTTACTCTTATTAAATTAAATAAATTAGTAGCTACAACAAAAAATGATACATATGTTTTTCTTTAATTTAGAATTATGTGTCTACAATACCTTTATTTGAAAAAATTATTCATTATCAAAAAATTAAATTAAATAAGAGAAAATAATTTCATTAGTTATATTGTCTTTATTTTCTCTCATGCAAAGATTCTTTACATTCGAATTTATTAATTGATATTCATTACATTGTCCATTATCTTATTTTTACAATATCTTGTAATTAAATATCAAAGTTATAGTACAAAATAATGTTATATATTTATTTACCAAGTATTTTATTAACACTATGGAAAAAAATTCAAAAAAATTTGAAGCTAATTATATCAACTACTTGGGGATTGGTTGACAAAGAGAGTACTCAAATAATAACCCAACAAATTGAAGCGGAATCACTCTATTTTACTTTTATTGAATTAAATAAATTAGTAACACCAAAAAATGATACATATGTATTTCTTTAATACCATGAAAAAAAATAGTTTGAAACCAATCATATTAACTACTTGGGGGATTTGTTGACAATGAAAGTACTCAAACAACCAATTACCCAGCAAATTGAAGTGAGAAACTACCTTTTAATATCTTTGGAATACATAATATTTTAAATTTCAAATTTTTATTAATTTATTTAATCTTTTTTCTTAAACTAGGGATTTATTTATCAACAATAACTCATTCAACAATAATGGTTGAACCAAATGAACCCCAAGCAGAACACCTAAAGGAAAGTTCATAGCTCCTATATCATAATTTCATTGCATGACGTTGTCATCTATGCTACCAACAATAACCGAATTGCAAATAACACACTACCAACAAAAAGAAAGAGAACAAATAGTAAAGATGAAGACAATGACAATGTTAATCAAAAGAGAATTAAGAACACTTAGAAAAATTCAAATTAAAAGTAGTATTTATTTAAACTATCATTTTTAAACCAAATATTTAGACTATCGATTTTACAAGGTTGCAAACATTTATTTTAATAATAATTATAATGAATTTTCTATATTATCTTGGATTCATATACTTTGAGTTAGATATTTAAATAAAAAAATTTGACATTCAATTATGCATGTTTAAACTTCTCCTATATAAACTTGCATTGATATACTTTCAAATATTTATTCAAATATAAACATTGGGAATTAACCCATTCGCGCCATGCGCGTATAAAACTAGTATATATATATATATATATATATATATATATATATATATATATATATATATATTATATTGTTAGTTTTATGACTTTTGGATATTCAAATAAGGTAGGCCAACATTACCTGTTAGAATAGTGAGAATATAGGAAAAATGTAGGAAAAATATATGAAGAGAATATAGGTATTGTATTGCTCAGAATTATCCCCTTCTTCTATGTATGGAGGGTCTATTTATACATATTTTGGGTCTATTTATACATAATTAACTTGTATAGTATAGAGGTTCTCTCTCGCGCGCAGGGGGATGCAAATCAAATCCCAAAATGAGCCTGAAAAGGCTAGACCGCGAAGCTCCAGCACCCCAGGAGGCGGTAAATAAGGTTTTAAGGAGAGAGGTAACTCGACTTGTGCTTCCAACCTACCCTAAAGATCACCATTCTCGTCCTCATTTTCAAGATAAGTTTTCCCTTCGTGGATTTCTATTTGTCTCCATTTTTCCTAGAATTTTTTGAGATTATTTCCAACAATCTTAAAACTTTATCTATCCCTTTGTTTTTCCCTTGATTCTCGAATTCCTTGGAGAAATGAAGAATCCCGTTTTGCCAGTGATCATCAATGGGGATGAGAACCGTAATGTTGTTGTGAACAACAATGGAGGGAATGGCAACATCGTTGCACATTCTCGGGCACCAATGAACGTTGGTTCACAGAACGGTGTGAGCATTAAGGAATATATTCCTACGATGCGGGTATCTTCGGTACCAAGTGGATCGGCCAATATCCACGAAAAATCCAATGGCTTTGTGACTACTACATGGTCTGAGGATTATTGTAGTACAAACAACAATTTCAACCATAATCAAGGGAAGAGCAAGCGAAAGTTAGTTCTCAAAAAGATTGTGTGAAGAAGGTGAGGGGCCACTATGAAGCGAACTGTCATCCTAGTGAAAAGATTGAGATCATTAATGTTGAATTAATTTTCTCCATTTTCCCAAGAATTTTTCGAGATTATTTCCAACCGTTTGTGTTTTAGTTTAAATAGGAGCATTTTGGTTATTTAAATAATATTCCTTTTCTATTCAATAATGAACCAAACATAGATTAATATTCATATTCTATTGCCTTCTTATTTTATTCATGTTAAAATTCTATTATATTCAATTTATTTTTATTATTTGAACCAAATGCCAGGTAATGAAATAAGAATTTTTAATAAGAGATAATTAATGTTGAATTAATTTGAGGAGACTAACTTTTTTGAAGTGAATATTATTAGTATCATAAATGCATAACTTCCCAAAACAACTAAATTTAAGATTAAAGTCAAGCATTGTAAATGCCAATAATCTTATGGTCTAGTGGCATAAAGGTTCTGTTTGTAGAGCTTATTTAGGAGCTTATAATTTATTTTAAATTAATAATAAGCTATAAGTTCTGTTTAGTAATGTTCTCAAAATAAGCTAGTAGCTTAAAATAAGAGTTTATTTTGAAAAGATACTTTAAGTAGCTTTTCAAAACTATGCTAGTAGCTTCTTAATTTTTTTCAATCTTTATCATTATTATTTTAAATAAATGACATCTTTTATCCCTCCTAATTAAAATCCTTTTGACTTTTTCTCTTCAATATGTTTGGTTATAATTTCAATTTGACATTTGTGTGTTTGAATATTAATTTTTGTACGAACTAATTTTATGAACTATAAATATTTTGTTTTACTTTATATATTTTCAAATATTTTTTCTTACTTTATATTTTATTAAAATATATTAGTTTCATTATTTTATATTTTAATATGTATACAAATCTATTTAAATTTAAAACTATTTAAATTTTATGAAGATGTTTTTTTTTAGGCTTTTTACCTTTATCAGCTTATCAAAAAGCTAATTTATAAACACTTTTAGGCATAATAGTTAGCTTAACAACTCTTCTACTACTTTTTCAACTAGGTTTGTCAAACATAGCCAAAATAATTTTCTCATATGAGATGTCATACTATATTCGTAACAAAGTTATTACAACTTTTTACGTTGACACTTTTGGACAAAAATATCCTCTCTTTAATAATAACTAAAGTACTAAAAAAGTATTATAATTTATGATTTAATTTATATTTTGTAATTATTATTTACTATTTTATTCCAATATTTCAAATATAATTAATTTTAATTTATATTTTGTAATTAGTATTTACTATTTTATTCCAATATTTCAAATATAATTCATTTTAATTTATAATTTATTATAATAGTAACAACAACAACACTAAGTGCCACGTGTCCAGATGTAGTTTCACTTAAACTTATAACTAGGTGCACTTAGGTGCATGAATGTTACCAAGATAAATTACTTGCACATGTAAGTGAAAATAGGTGCACAAGTGCATGTAAAATGTATTACATGTGCAAGTAAAATGTACATTGAGTATCAATACTAAATGCACCTAACGTTATAACTAGTTGCACCTAATGGTATAATTAGTTGCACCTAGGTGCACGAATGTTGACAAGGTAATTAAATAACTTGCATTTGTAAGTGAAAATATGTACACTTTTAAGTGATTTTACTTGCAAATATGCACCAACTACTTGCACTTATAACACATTTATTTGCACCAATATTCGAGTTATTTACGAAAAATGCCACCGCGTCGTTTTTTTAAAATTACATCTGATTCGTTGATATGGACACGTGGACAGCTGTGGATCGTTCTTATTTCTCTTCTAGGTACCCGTTCTCATTAGATCGTGCATATATATATATATATATATATATATATATATATATATATATATATATATATATATATATATATATA
>NC_044925.1:6999101-7074947 GCF_003576645.1 Ipomoea triloba
TATATATATATATATATATATATATATATATATATATATATATATATATATATATATATATATATATATAGTACACACGGCATCCCAATCATCACAAACATGTTGTTAATTTGTTAAAAATGCTAATTGCTCTTTTTTTCCGGGTTCATAGATGAATTTGGAGTTTATTCAAGTTCAGTGGCTTAATTACTATCCCAAAATAGTTCAATGGCCTATTTGTACATTTTTTTAATAATAATAATAATGTCAAGCACTCAGATGACATCTTGGTGGCTCTCCTTGAGTGAAGGTTATAGGATCTAGAAAGTATAGAACAAATACTATCTTGTAACATAGTTAATATTACTCAAAAAATAATATATTTATCATTATTATTATATGTCTTTTCCTTCATGTTTGTTCGTTAGGTGGCCTTCTTTTTTTTTTTTTTTTTTTATATATATATAGTTTTAAACTTATGTGATTGTGATTCTAGTTTTGCCGGATTAATCCTAAGCCTACAGGACTTTGCCTCTAGTAGGAGTGGTGGGTGGTGGTGGTGCGCGATGGAGGGTGACTGGCTGCTCCACTACTGCAAACAAAAAATGACTTCTCTCCAAAAAAAAAAGGAAAATTATTTTTCAAAAAATCTCCTCTATTTTTTATTAACTACACTCTTATTTTTTATTGACTTCTAATTTTTCTCTATAACCAAACACTGAAATCTCAAAATATGACTTTTAGAAATTATTTTTTGAATCTTAAAAAAAAAGTTTATTTTTTGAATTTCCAAGCTACCCTAATCGCGAAGAAAAAATGTAACTAACTTTGCCAGAATTGACGTACGGTAAAAGCGGCAGTTATTTGGATAATATAAAAGGAAATAACGGTAAATTAAATACCCAAAAGCAGTAAATTATTGTTCCCATCCCAGTAGTATTTTCCGTTCCTTCCTTTCAGTTTCAATTCTCTCTTGCCCACCCCGCACCAGCTGTTCTCTAGACTGAGACATACATCGCACAGAAATCGCCGGAAGGAAAATAAAGAAAGTACGAGAGGCCTCAATCAGTTCCCGCTCTTCGCCGGTAAACTTTTACAGAGGTAAAATCTTCAGCCAAAGCCCTAATTTCAAATTTGTTTTTGAATATACGTTTGAATTTCAGACGATACATTAAAAAATTAAAAATTCTATGCTTGATCTAATTCCTTCTTATGCTCTTTCTGCAAATCGCCCGAAATTCCATCAGTTGTCGCCGAGCAATTTTGCAGTTTAGCAGTTTCGGGTACGTTATGTTCTAGAAGCTCAAACATTTTTTACTTCTATTTATTTATTTAATTTATTGCTTTGCAATATTAATCATGGCTCGTGTGTTTGAGAGTGACAGAACTTGCTACGAATCACTACTTCTTGGTGTTTTGAATTGTTCCTTAGTTATTGTACTCCGATCAGGCAGTGAAATGTAAATCTGTCCTTGTCATATCAGGGTGTTTAAATCTCTGGTGTCATAGATTATACCGATATATTACTACTGGGACTTTAACAACTGTTTGCTCTGCCAGGTCTGTTGTCAATTCGGGGGGTTTTGCCTTCTTGGTAATCAGTGCAATGACATCTTCAGATCATGACCTTTCAGGTATATCCCATTCTATTATATGGACCTGTTAAGAGTCCTACATCGAAAATATAAGAGAAAATATATAGGTTTATAAGGTCATGGGTTAGACTAACTAATTGATTAGGTTCAATCATTTAGTGTGGTTTGGTCATGGGCATTATAGCCTAGTTGAGTGACCTGGCCAAATTTTAGATTATAACATGGTAGTTAGACTAGCTAATTGATTGGATTCAGTCTTTTAGTGTGGGTGTTGTTACATTATAGCCTAGTTGAGTGATCCTTTACCCAATCTTATCTGTTCTTCTGAACTTGTACTCCATGTTGATGTAATGGGAACTATGAATTCGTAATGACACTATGTGAACGACCATAATATCTTATTCACAACCAATGTTTTCCATAGTATTAGAAAAATTATTTTATTTAATTTGGCATAGCATTTTTAACAATCGATCCCAACATTGTCAATGAAACAGTGAAACCAAGGTTATAGTATACTGTTTATTATAGTCATGTCATTTAAAAGCTTATGGTCAAGACTACTGGCATTTGGCACAACTGTTTAGCATGCCTTCTTACTCCTATAAGCATATTAATCTCTTCTGATCTTGTTTGGTTAAAGTTCTTTTGGCATTTGAAAAATCCTATGCATGCATGATTTTTATGGTATTCTGTTTTCATTCTTTACTCTGTATCTTTTGAACATTGATTATGTGAAATTCAGTGCAATATGTTTCTAATATTTTGACGGATTTCAGATAATAGTGAGACTGGACAGCATGAAAATCAGTCTTCACCTCCATCACAAGTGATGCCTCATCCTGGCACCGTGGCTCCTACTATGCCTTCTGGAATTCTTCCGCAACTTGGAAATGGAAATGCTATGGTAGTATTAGAAGCTAGTGTTGCTATCATTTTACTTCTTGATGATACAACATTTCGTCAAACTTTTGCACCATCTTTTCTTGGTCTGGAAGAATTAGATTTATGCATGAACTGTTGCTAAATGATGCCATTTCTGTTAAACTCTCAGAGTTGCTGACTCCTGCTCAAGTTTTTGAGTTTTTGTGTAGATGCTATTACATGTAGGATGCTAGCTGATAGGCTGATGTTCCCAAGTAGTTTACTTATGTAGTTGCATGTTCATAAAATATTTTTGTGAAGAATATACAATTATATAGCTCACCTTTAGCAGGAGATTTTAGTTGTGGAAAAAAAATCCCTTTTGGGGCATTCTTTCCAAGGGTGCATACTAAGTGTTTTTTTAAAAAAAGGTTATGGTCCTAAGTGTTTGTTTATGCTGACATATGGATCTACCAATGATGGAATGATGCAATAAAATTAAGTTTGTAGATTGTGAGAGATCATCTTGAGGCAAAAAGCTTATTCTATTGCATTTTTAATAACGTCTTACATAATTTGGATGCACTAATAAACCCATTACTTGAAATCATGAGAGTATGATTGAAATCAAATTTTCTTTATAGGCTGCAGGCTGAGGATAGAGGGTAATTTGCTATCAAGCTTTCCTGCTTTGTTAAAAGTTTTAAGGGAAAATTGCATTTTTGGTCCTCTAGTTATACTCGTGGTACATACTTAGTCTCTAAGTTACATACATTACCCTCTTTAACCCGTAAGTTATGTGCAAAATGGAAATTTTAGCCCCTAAAGGACCAAATCAACTACTTTATTAAGTGACATATTGGTGGCAAAAATAGTCCCGAGGGACTAAAATCATGACTTTGCACATAACTTAGGGGTTAAAGATGGTCATGCATATAACTCAGTGACTAAGCCTGTACCACGGGTATAATTGAAGGACCAAAAACGCAATTTTCCCAAAGTTTAATTTGTACAACTTTTAGTTGTAACTTGTAAGAGCTCATACATATTCTGAAATATCAGAAATAAAAGTGATGTTTTAAGGTCTCACAGTACCATAGTTTTCTCTATTGATGCACAGTGCTGAGTCAGATAATTTGTCTTATGTCATTCTGGCCAGTTTGTTGTTCTTTCCCTTTTCACATACCAATTGCCATGAGAGATTGTTCAAGTTATACTTCTAAAGAGTAATAATTAACAATGATATTTAAATCATTTTTCTTGTTAAATAATGTGATTATGGATCTTGATTGTTTCTTTAATAACTTGCATTAACTAAATGCATAATATTGATGATCATCTTGGTTTCTTTACAATATTTTTGCAGGCTCAAACTGCTTATCCTTATCCAGATCCTTATTATAGAAGCATTTTTGCTCCTTATGATACACAGCCATATCCACAATGTTTTCCTGCTCAATCAATGGTATTATCTGTCTCAAGGTTAATAACCTCGTTGATTTGGTAGATTGTGCAAAGGTTGTACTGTGACTTCACAGGTTCATCTTCAGTTGATGGGAGTTCAACAAGCTGGCGTTCCCTTGCCATCAGATGCAGTTGAAGAACCCGTATTTGTTAATGCAAAGCAATATCATGGCATCTTAAGACGTCGACAGTCTCGTGCAAAAGCTGAATCAGAAAAAAAACTTCACAGAAATCGGAAGGTATGTTGTCTGCACTGAATTTTTTAAACTAATTTCATGAAGTTACATCCATCATTCAGATTCCTATAGAAGAAAAAGGATATCTTCTTGTGCAAGTGCTTCTTCCAGCCATTAAGTTGTGGTTACTTTGTTAGCAGTTAATGTCAAGTTTTATCTCGCTGTTTATTACTTTTACTAAGCATGCAGGATGAAGTATATTTTAAAGAGAGTAATGTTCCTTTAGCCTTTGCCTTTCGTATGAAGGATAAGAAGCTAGCTAGATACTAAACTCTCCTGATATTTTGAGTTTACTTATGCCAACCTCTGATATCAGCCTTATCAACAAATTTAATTGAAATGGGTTAAAGGACATGCACTCTGAGGTTACATTCTGTGATGTTTCATTTGGCAATGTTATCTTTACAGAAGATGCACCATGCTCAGATTTTTAGTGCCTTTCACAAGGTTGTTTACAGTAGTGCAAATTATCTTGCAGCCTTACTTGCATGAATCTAGACATTTACATGCACAACGAAGAGCTAGAGGATGTGGCGGTCGGTTTTTGACTTCAAAGAAAAGTGATGAGAACCAACAAAAAGAAGAGGAATTATGCGATAAATCAAAGCCCACCGGCAATCATAATTCTGAAAATTGTGATGTTGCTTCAGAAAATGGCTCTTGATTCCAGTTGCAATCCATCCTGGGACCTTGAAGATAGCACCATCTAATTGAAGTATAGATGTGATGGCAGGCTTTTCAAATTTAGTTCTGTATTATAAGAATCATCAGCAGAAGTAGACTAGGCATATATGCAGCAGTTGATGGATTTAAAAGAAATGATGTTACAAGTAGAAGTCGAGTTTGATAGTGATAGTTTGTTGTTTCATCAACCAGGGAATGATGGGGATCTTTTACTTTTCTATTTAGACATTCTTTTTTGTTTTGCTTCATCAAGTCCACTGCTGGGTTAGAAAATAGATTGTATGATGTAATCCATAGGAGGCTAAGGTTGTAGCACAGAGGAGAGGACACCTTCTCAATGTCAATATGTTGAATAAGGAACCTTAAGAGTTAAATCAGTGTTTCACTTTCACTATTCTTTTGATGGTCGCAGTAGGTGCTAGGCGCTAGTCGGACGGTAGACTAGCGCCTAAGCGGTCTAGGCGGCGACCTATAAAAACAAAAAATTAATTCATGTGTGTGGTGTATGTCATATATTATATTATATTATATATATATATATATATATATATATATATATATATATATATATATATCTTACTTCTCTTACTTATATAAATAAATAAATTTAAATATATATAAATATAATAATAAAATTAACAAGGTCGAGTCGCTCGAGTTAACTCGGCTAACTTTGCCGAGTTAGGCGAGTTAACTCGGCTAAATTCGGCCCAGTCGGTCGAGTTAGGTGCTAGGCGGCCGGCGACTTAGGCGGATGCCTAGGGAGCAATTTGCTTCGGTCTAGGAGCGCCTAGGGGGGGATTTTTACAACAGTGTTCTTTTCTCTGTAAGTCCATCCCTTGTTATTTGCTATGTTTGGCAAACCTAGCTGAAAAGGTAGCTGAAAGCTGAAAAGTAGCTGAAAACTGAAAAGCTATAAGCTCGAAGCTGAAATCTGAAGAGTCGTTAAGCTAGCTGTTATGCTTAAAAGTGTTTGGTAAAATTAGCTTTTTGATAAGCTGATAAATGTAAAAAGACTAAAATGAACATCTTCATACAATTTAAATAGTTTTAAATTTATATAGGTTTGTTTATATATTAAAATATAAAATAGTGAAATCAATATATTTTAATAAAATATAAAGTAAGAACATATATTTGAAAACATATAAAGTAAAACAAAATGTTTATAATTCATAAGATTAGTTCATACAAAAATCAATGTTCAAACACAAATGTCAAATTGAAATTACAATCAAACATATTGAAGAAAAAAAGTCAAAAAGGTTTAGCCAAAAATGTTTTAATTGGGAAGGGTAAATAATGTCATTTCTTTAAAATAATAAGGTTAAAGATGGAAAAAAAATTAGGAAGCTACTAGCTTATTTTGAAACGCTACCTTAGGTAGCGTTAAAAAATAAGCTCTTATTTTAAGCTACTAGCTTATTTTTAGAACATTACCAAACAGAGCTTATAGCTTATTAGTAGCTTAAAATAAGCAATAAGCTCCTAAATAAATCAAAGAGTTAATACCCAAAATTGTCCTCGACTATAGTGATTTTTCTCAATTTTGTCCTAAACGACTTTGGTCTCATAAAGTGATCCCAGACTTTAGTGTTATCACTCAAATTTGTCCTCCGTTAGTGAAACCGTCAAATAGGTGTTAAGTTCAGGGGCAAAATAGCCAATTCATGTTGAAGTCTTCTCTCAGTCAATCCGGTCACTTGGTCTATTTCGTTTGTCTACCGCGACCGGCCATTTTTCCCTTACTGTCGAATCAAAATGCACAAATTAAGAGCCCTAAAACCCATTCAGTTGAACACATTCAAGCAAACCAAGAACTCTCAAGCAACAATTCATACCCTTTCATACATAATTTATACACTACTAACGTGTTCTGACTTTCTTCTTGTTTTGTTGTTGTTGTCGTTGTCGTTGTTCTTGGCAGATGTGGGGTTAAGCAGCAACCAAGAAGCTGCTTCGCCTTTGTGGTCTTCATCTATGGTGGTTTCGCCGGCGTCGTGAGTCAAGAATTCGTCGTCTTCCGGGGTGTCGCCGACAGTGGGTCTGATCATGACGGAGCCTACACCGGTGGTGGCCGGAGGACCGTAGAGGGTGCTGGGGATGGGAAGAATCGAGATGCGGTGGTGGCGGCGCGCCAAGGGGTTGGCGGAGTGGACGTCGGTGTCGCAGGTGGCGTAGAGAGAGGTGGTGTCGGCCTTGCAGAGGAAGGCGACGGCAGTGGCTCACTCACCCAGACGCGCTCGTGGGCGGTGGCCGTCCGATGGATGTGGGCGTCGCAGCCGTCACACAGGTACGCCGTGTTGGTCCAGCAGTAGACGGTGCACGTCGTCGAGCGGCAAACGTCGCATACGCAGGCCCACTTGTTAGTGCTTTTGACGTCTAAATCTTAACTCCCATAGCCTTTCTCCTCGGCCAACATTATTTCAGGGGATGAGTGGGAGAATCTGAAATCGGTGAGGAAAATGATGAAATGCGAGGAGAGAATTCACACCTGATGAAACAACAAGGAGTTCGAATCGATTCATGCCCAATTCTTAGAGATCGAAACAGAGAATTCGCACACGGTGGAGTAAATTGGAATCCAAGAAGATGTAAATTTGAAATTACCAAATTATCCCTTAACTTAACACCTATTTGACGGTTTCACTAACGGAGGACAAATTTGAGTGATAACACTAAAGTCTTGGATCACTTTATGAGACCAAAATCGTTTAGGACAAAATTGAGAAAAACCACTATAGTCGAGGACAATTTTGGGTATTAACTCATAAATCAAAGCTATAGGGTCGGAATTTTAATTCTATCCTTCCCTAACCGTCAGTAAGTATTTATTATCCATCTATCGCGTTCTAGCTCGTCCTCACTAAGCACATAGAGTGCAAGCTAGCTTTTGATAGACGTCTTCCGGTCCGGTAGTAGGTTGCTGAATCTCGATCTCCCATTTCCAACCAAAATCATGTCTGCAATTCAAAATCCTGCATGTACCCATGATTACTGATTTCTGCGAATTGAATGTTCTCAGAATAGAATAAGCCAACTATCCTTCCAGAAATCTATACTGTCTCCGTTCTAGACAAGTTCTGCAATCATATCCTTTCTTGACAATGGGTGTCTCCTTAGCTTGCATATATCATTCCAATAAGGGTTAGACACTCCCTTAACTTCCTTAATTCCTTTAACACTTGCTCTCATGTTTCCCATATACTTGATTGCAAGAAGAGGTTATCCTTCTCAACTTCAAGTTTGCAAGGAAGGCAAGGTTCATGCCCCTGGACTTGCGAATTCCCAACCCTCCACATTCCTTCGGCCCATCAGAGTAACAATTAATATCCCAGCCGACCAGATGTATTTTGGCAAATTATACTGTGCACCACGTACCTAAACGACGTCGTTTTGAGCATTGTAAACTAATCGTCCGTCTTTTTTGGAAATCACGTTTCCCGTTTCGGCCGGTCTCTGTATTTATGTTAATATTCTGTATATTCTAGGCAATCATTCTGTGTATTCTAGGCAACTGTTATGTGTATTCATGTTAGTAACACATGTTGTGATGTGTTTGTGCATTCGAATGTTTAGGAGGATGAGTTCTGTGTATTTTGTGTAAATATTATGTGTATTCATGTTATTAACACAAGTTGTGATGTGTTTGTGCATTCGAATGTTAGAAGGATGAGTTCTGTGTATTTTGCGTCAATATTCTGTGTATTATGGGCAAACATTCTGTGTATTCTAGGCAAACGTTCTGTGTATTCTATATAATGATTATGTGTATTATAGATAACGAATTCCCTGGAGTCATTCGCGTCCACTAACATCTGTGTATTTTGTGTCAATATTCTGTGTATTCTGGCAAACATTCTGTGTATTCTAGGCAAACGTTCTGTGTATTATAGATAATGATTATGTGTATTATAAATAATGAATTCCCTGAGTCATTCGCGTCTGCGTCTACTAACACCAAAACGACGTCGTTTTACATACGTGGTGCACATTGCTATGTGCACCGTGGTGCAGGGTATAACGATTGATGTATTTTTCTTTTTTCCTCTGTACCCCCCATATAAAAGCTCTAATTTTTTGTCAATAGCATCGCATACGCCCACCGGGATGAGAGTAGACTGCATGACAGGACAGACTAAGCCAAAACCTGTCTCTATGCCAGTGAAAGAGATTTGGTTTACCAACCTTTGAGCATTTTGCTTATTGGATAAAAGACTGAAATATGACACTTTTGTTATGCATGGACAAAAATATGACACTTTTAAAACGGTGGACAAAAATAGGAAAAAAGACTTTGGAACATTCGTTTGAAGTTAGAAACGCATGCGGTATGTTCCACTTGCGTTTGTATTGTTTTTTTTTTTTTAAATGTTGACCACAATGCAAGTGGGACTTGCGTTTCAGGTATAAAATACATGAGACGCAAGTTCCACTTGGGTCTCATGTATAATAAATAAATAAATAATTAATCACAGGAGAAACCAATTTGTCTTTCAGTGACAAAACTACTTTGTTCTGGCCCAATCAACTGCTTTAGGAGCATCTTGATCCAGTTAGTCATTGCCCAATCATTATTGTGTGGACCATACTATCAAATAATGTACATTCAACATAAAAATAATGTAGCCAAGGATCTTGTAGTCCAGTGGCATCAAACACTTCCCTTTATATGGGAGGTGGTGGGTTCGAGCCTCAGTGGAGGCAATACTGATTCTTGTGATTCTTGTGCTTCAATAGGTTGTACATTGTGTACATTGTATTCAGTGAATATACATTAAAAATGTACATTTTATTATGGTCCACACAGCTATGAGGCAATACTGATTCTTGTGATTCTTGTGCTTCAATAGGTTGTACATTGTATTCAGGGAATATACATTAAAAATGTATATTTTATTATGGTCCACACAGCTATGTGGACCATGGTCCACACAATAATTTGCCGTCATTGCCTTAGTGATCACTTTGTAACTGACACTGCACAATTAAGCTGATTGGTCAGAATTGGTTAACAGACTGAAGAAGGCAGCTGACTTTGGGGATAAGAGAGATAATTGTGTCCTTGATGAGTTTAAATAATTTAGAGCTTGCTTTGTAAGTGATCCACCAACCAACCAAGTTCCATTTCTGTTTAAAAAGCCTGCGTGAAAACCATCAGGTCCACGGACTTTCAACGGTGCCATATATATATCAAATAGAGCAGCCTTCTTAATCTCATCTTGAGAGAATGAGAGATCAGATTAAGGAGATTCCATGTGGCAACATAAACTACCGGGAATCTGATCTCTTTTCCAGAAATCCTTGCAAACAGCAACCATGCAACGTAACTTCTTTAGTAAAGTGTTTAGAAAAATATTGATGCACCATGTTGCTTGCGCCAGGACGGACTTTAATTTGTCTGTAACAATTCAAGCTGCCCATCGTTGTTTCTAAGTGCATGCATGCGTAGATATTTCTCTCAATGGTCAAACTTTGTATTCCTGTCGCCCGGCCCGATAGCACCCTGGATTGTTGGAACCAGAATAATTCTTGTTGATACAGTAAATGGAATCTCAATCATATCCACTTAATTTCCTCCCTATTTCCTTTCCCGTTAGCCACCTTGCCATGGCTACACTACCAATCTTATTGTTATTAGTCCTTGAAGACTATATATCTACTTCTGCATTAATTGCGACCATCCAAGCTCTCAACACTATCTATTCATCTTCTGTCCACCCGAATCCCACTCACGGACGACTATCCGTTACAGGCATTGACTTGTATCCAACAGAGGGAGACCAGAGAACATTTTATTAAAAAAATTTATTCTGGACTCCACCATAAATAATTCATATACTTTTTAGTTTGGGTTTTATTTTTAAAATTTTACTTTAAAAGAAAAAAAAAAAAAAAAAAAAAACAATCAAACAAACAAGCAAACATCATGGCTATCAGCGACATGCTTTTTCTATGATGTTAATGCTTTTTTTTGCGTTTCGTAATCTATGCTTTCTTATGTTCTAATGTTATATACTTCTATTTCACCATTTCTCATATATCTATCTATCTATACATATATATATATATATATATATATATATAATTCAGTTCCCGTGCAATTGTGCGGTGACTTTAGATACATAATTTTCTTCTTAAGGTGCGTGATTTGTATGCTTAAAGTGCATGAGTGTTAAAACTTAAGGTGCGTGAACCTAAAGTTTAAGGTGCGTGGTTTGTGCTCTTAAGGTGCGTGATTTGTGTACTTAAGGTATGTGACTTGTGTACTTAAGGTGCGTGGTTTGTGTACTTAAGGTGAGCAGCGTATTCTCAACTGAAGATGCACCATTTAAAAACTTTAGGTGCGTGGTTTGTGTACTTAAGGTGCGCAGCGTATTCTCAACTGAAGATGCACCTGTACTTAAGGTGCGCAGCGTATTCTCAACTGAAGATGCACCATTTAAAAACTTTAGGTGCGTGGTTTCAACTGAAGATGCACCATTTAAAAACTTTAGGTGCGTGGTTTCTGTACTTAAGGTGCGCAGCGTATTATCAACTGAAGATGCACCATTTAAAAATTTTAGGTGCGTGGTTTCTGTGCTTAAGGTGCACCGGCCGTTTTAATGGTTAAGGTGAGTACCGCACAACCGCACAGGAAGATATACCCGCACCTGAACCCTTACCTATATATATGAGTGCGTCTAGGTGTGAACCACTCGCCCAGGAACGAAATGAGAACACATGTCATTCATCCATGTGTTCAGATCTAACAAATCAAAAACACTGATTTTTTAAAAAACTTGGTGGCATTTTCGTAAATAATTGAACATCGAAGTGAAAATAGCAGTTTCATATAGTGAAACCTAACTACAAGTAAATTGTATTACAAGTGAAAGTAAAATGTATTACAGGTGCAAGTAAAATGTACACTAAGCATCAATACTAAGTGCACCTAATGTTATAACTAGTCGCATCTAACGTTATAATTAGGTGTATCTAGGTGCACGAATGTTAACAAGCTAAACTACTTGCACTTGTAAGTGAAAATAAGTGCACTTGTAAGTGATTTTACTTTCATTTTTTACTTGCAAATGTGCACCAACTACATGCACTTATAACACAATTACTTGTACCAAAGTTTGAGTTATTTACGAAAATGTTATCGCGTCGTTTTTTTAAAATTACATCTGATTTGTTGATCTGGACACGTAGACAGTTGAGAAACGTTCTCATTTCTTTCCTAGGCGAGGGTTCTCACCTGAGCATGCCCATATATATATACTCCCTCTGTCCCATTTTATCTGTCCTACTTACTATTCATTGGTCAAACAAACTCTGATCTGTCTTCCTTGTTTATTTTCTTTTTTATTTTTTTTTACTTATTTTTAAATTTAATTTTTTGTGTCTAATAGTACTTTTTAGTGTAGTTTCTAAATATATAAATTTTGTATATTAGTTACTAAATTTAAGAGTTAATACCCAATATAGTCCTCGAGTATAGTGGTTTTACTCAATTTAGTCCTAAGTGACTTTTTGTACTCTATTTAGTCCTCGACTTTAATGATTTTACCCACTTTAGTCCTCTGTTAAGAATTCTGTTTGTTGGGTGTTAATAACAAGGTTAACATGGTAATTTCATTTCTATTTTATTTTTTTTATCAAATTAATTATTAATTATATGTTCTATATATATTTACACAATTGCATACTAAAGACAAAGTAAATTATAATACTTTAGGAAAAAAAAGAAAAAACAGTTAGCAAATAATGAGCAATTAGTTAACTTTGGCATATTGAAATTCTGATCACTTTTCAAATGAATTCAAATAGAAGCATTTTTAGTTATTTTCAAATGAATCCAAACACAAAGCAATTAGCAAATAATTAGCAAATAGCATTAACAGTAATGAATTCAAACTCAATCAATTAGCATTCTGTTCCTGTAGTATCAATACATTAGAGATACTAAGATAGAGATAAATTAGGACATATAATTAATAATTAATTTGATAAAAAACAAAATAGAAATGAAATTACCATGTTAACCTTGTTATTAACACCCAACAAACAGAATTCTTAACAGAGGACTAAAGTGAGTAAAACCATTAAAGTCGAGGACTAAATAGAGTACAAAAAGTCACTTAGGACTAAACTGAGTAAAATCACTATAGTCGAGGACTATATTAGGTATTAACTGGTCGTAGCCTTTTGAGGTACAAGCAAATACCCGGAGTATTCCGGGGTTATCGATCCACAGGGAAGCGGGGTATCAAGCACTAGTTACTAATTAATTCACGAGAAGCTATTCCTACGTTAACAATGTGTATTTATCTATAATTATGAAAACAAAATAAATGAAGCAAGGCAAATGGATTTTTATATACAAAAGATTAAGAGCGGGATTTTTGGAGGTCAAAGTGTTTAATCACCTAGTGCCAATCTAAAGTGAAATAATCATTCGGGTTAAACAAGTGTGGATGATTGCAATCTAAAAGGGAAAGATTACTCTCGTAATTCAATCCCGAAATAAGGTAATTGGAATACTCACTCTCGTGAGCTATTCACAACATATAATCAAGAACAAGCAATAAATGGAATACCCACTCTCGTGGGCTATTCACAATAAATCCCTTAATCAACATGTCCTCTCTCGAGGTACAAGAATCAAGTGCAATTGTGGGTGCTCTAATTCATAGACAAATTTAGCAATGAAACAAGTAATTAGGATCCTTAACTACAAGCATCAAGAAATTAAGCCACAATTACAACACAAGTAATAAACCCAAATAGATATTTCATTCAAGCAATTCAAGAACTAGGCACATAGGTTCATAAACACTTATCAATCCAAAAATCCCAAAGGAAAGCTTAGCCTATCATGGCTAAAATAGATTCAACAACAAACAATTCAAGGGAAGATTTACTAAAGCTTAAAATAGAGAAGAGATGAAGAAATTCTCCCGAATATGTCTTCCAAGCTCTTCTCCTCTCTTGTTGTGGCTTCGAATCTTCTTCCTTGCTCTCCTTTTTGGTCCAAATCCGCAGCCAAGCTTAGGGTTTGAAGAGAAAATGATGCTTTTATAGTGGGTGGAGAATGGAGGGCAAAAATGACAATTTTTAGAAGTTTAGAATCGCAGATCTGCGACATTCGACGCATCGAATCCAACATTCGACGCGTCGAATCTTTACAGCGCCGAAACGAGGCCATTCTGCCTCATTTTTGGGATTTTCGACGCGTCGAAAGTTGAGTTCGACGCGTCGAAAATTCCTGTGACGCAGTTCCGACTTGCATCCTGATTTTGACCCTTTTCCCTTTCGAGTTACACTTTGATGTCTTCATAAAAGTTGTAGCCCTTGAAGTCTTCTTTCCAATGGTTTAAGAATCACCTCATTTGGATATTTCTAGGCTGAGATATGGTCCAATTACCGAGGTGTCGCCATATTTAGCAGAAATTACAACTCTTTGATCTTTTGACCATTTTCCGTTTCAATCTACACTTTGATGTCTTCAAAAGAGTTGTAGCCCTTGAAGTCTTCTTTCCAATGGCTCAAGAATCATCTCATTTGGATATTCATAGGAAGAGATATGGTCCGATTACCAAGATGTCGCCATGGCAGCGGAAATTACAACTCTTTGGCTCCTTTGGATTGGCTTTTGTTCACAAATGGTTCTAATGCACTTCTAAACACATCAAAAACATTTAAACCAAGCATTATACCATTTTAAATATGAAAACATGGAAATAAGCATTGGANCTTACTATTCATTGGTCAAACAAACTCTGATCTGTCTTCCTTGTTTATTTTCTTTTTTATTTTTTTTTACTTATTTTTAAATTTAATTTTTTGTGTCTAATAGTACTTTTTAGTGTAGTTTCTAAATATATAAATTTTGTATATTAGTTACTAAATTTAAGAGTTAATACCCAATATAGTCCTCGAGTATAGTGGTTTTACTCAATTTAGTCCTAAGTGACTTTTTGTACTCTATTTAGTCCTCGACTTTAATGATTTTACCCACTTTAGTCCTCTGTTAAGAATTCTGTTTGTTGGGTGTTAATAACAAGGTTAACATGGTAATTTCATTTCTATTTTGTTTTTTATCAAATTAATTATTAATTATATGTCCTAATTTATCTCTATCTTAGTATCTCTAATGTATTGATACTACAGGAACAGAATGCTAATTGATTGAGTTTGAATTCATTACTGTTAATGCTATTTGCTAATTATTTGCTAATTGCTTTGTGTTTGGATTCATTTGAAAATAACTAAAAATGCTTCTATTTGAATTCATTTGAAAAGTGATCAGAATTTCAATATGCCAAAGTTAACTAATTGCTCATTATTTGCTAACTGTTTTTTCTTTTTTTTCCTAAAGTATTATAATTTACTTTGTCTTTAGTATGCAATTGTGTAAATATATATAGAACATATAATTAATAATTAATTTGATAAAAAAAATAAAATAGAAATGAAATTACCATGTTAACCTTGTTATTAACACCCAACAAACAGAATTCTTAACAGAGGACTAAAGTGAGTAAAACCATTAAAGTCGAGGACTAAATAGAGTACAAAAAGTCACTTAGGACTAAACTGAGTAAAATCACTATAGTCGAGGACTATATTAGGTATTAACTGGTCGTAGCCTTTTGAGGTACAAGCAAATACCCGGAGTATTCCGGGGTTATCGATCCACAGGGAAGCGGGGTATCAAGCACTAGTTACTAATTAATTCACGAGAAGCTATTCCTACGTTAACAATGTGTATTTATCTATAATTATGAAAACAAAATAAATGAAGCAAGGCAAATGGATTTTTATATACAAAAGATTAAGAGCGGGATTTTTGGAGGTCAAAGTGTTTAATCACCTAGTGCCAATCTAAAGTGAAATAATCATTCGGGTTAAACAAGTGTGGATGATTGCAATCTAAAAGGGAAAGATTACTCTCGTAATTCAATCCCGAAATAAGGTAATTGGAATACTCACTCTCGTGAGCTATTCACAACATATAATCAAGAACAAGCAATAAATGGAATACCCACTCTCGTGGGCTATTCACAATAAATCCCTTAATCAACATGTCCTCTCTCGAGGTACAAGAATCAAGTGCAATTGTGGGTGCTCTAATTCATAGACAAATTTAGCAATGAAACAAGTAATTAGGATCCTTAACTACAAGCATCAAGAAATTAAGCCACAATTACAACACAAGTAATAAACCCAAATAGATATTTCATTCAAGCAATTCAAGAACTAGGCACATAGGTTCATAAACACTTATCAATCCAAAAATCCCAAAGGAAAGCTTAGCCTATCATGGCTAAAATAGATTCAACAACAAACAATTCAAGGGAAGATTTACTAAAGCTTAAAATAGAGAAGAGATGAAGAAATTCTCCCGAATATGTCTTCCAAGCTCTTCTCCTCTCTTGTTGTGGCTTCGAATCTTCTTCCTTGCTCTCCTTTTTGGTCCAAATCCGCAGCCAAGCTTAGGGTTTGAAGAGAAAATGATGCTTTTATAGTGGGTGGAGAATGGAGGGCAAAAATGACAATTTTTAGAAGTTTAGAATCGCAGATCTGCGACATTCGACGCATCGAATCCAACATTCGACGCGTCGAATCTTTACAGCGCCGAAACGAGGCCATTCTGCCTCATTTTTGGGATTTTCGACGCGTCGAAAGTTGAGTTCGACGCGTCGAAAATTCCTGTGACGCAGTTCCGACTTGCATCCTGATTTTGACCCTTTTCCCTTTCGAGTTACACTTTGATGTCTTCATAAAAGTTGTAGCCCTTGAAGTCTTCTTTCCAATGGTTTAAGAATCACCTCATTTGGATATTTCTAGGCTGAGATATGGTCCAATTACCGAGGTGTCGCCATATTTAGCAGAAATTACAACTCTTTGATCTTTTGACCATTTTCCGTTTCAATCTACACTTTGATGTCTTCAAAAGAGTTGTAGCCCTTGAAGTCTTCTTTCCAATGGCTCAAGAATCATCTCATTTGGATATTCATAGGAAGAGATATGGTCCGATTACCAAGATGTCGCCATGGCAGCGGAAATTACAACTCTTTGGCTCCTTTGGATTGGCTTTTGTTCACAAATGGTTCTAATGCACTTCTAAACACATCAAAAACATTTAAACCAAGCATTATACCATTTTAAATATGAAAACATGGAAATAAGCATTGGACACAACATTTTATCACACAATTAACTATAAAACCTACATAAAAACACAAGTAAAATAGGTACAAATGAGAGTGTATCATTAACTCCTAAATTTAATACTATAAAAATTTGAACTAAAAATAACTTCAGTCAAGGCTCGTTAATCAAACCAGACACATAACATTATATATACAACTTAAATGGTGCACCTTCAGTTGAGAATACGCTGCGCACCTTAAGTACACAAACCACGCACCTCAAGTACACAAGTCACGCACCTTAAGAACACAAATCACGCAACAAAAGTTTTAAAATGACGCACTTTAAGTTTCAACAACTCACGCACATTAACCATACATATCATGCACCTTAAGAAGGAAAATCACGCAACTTAAGCTTTAGGTTCACGCACCTTAAGCTTTAACACTCACACACCTTAAGCATATAAATCACGCACCTTAAGAAGAAAATTACGCACCTAAAGCAACCGCACGAGAAACCCGCAACTGCTATATATATATATATATATATATATATATATATATATATATATATATATTAATCTTACTTAAATCAACATCCAGGATTGCCAAAAAAAATGTGGTGGCATTTTGGTAATTTTTGTATCTAGATCAAATTTAATGTGCGTTTTTTCCTTCTTAATGTGCGTGGTTTTTGTACTTAAGTTGCGTGGAGTTTTGTGCTTAAGGTGCATGGATTGTGTACTTAAGGTGAATAGTTCTTGAAACTTAAGATGCATGAATTTTGTGCTTAAAGTGCGTGTTTGTTTTGCTTAAGGTGCATCTTTTTTTTTTGCTTAAGGTGAGTAGTTGTTGAAACTTAAGGTGCGTCAACCTGAAGCGTAAGGTGCTAGTTTTTTCTTCTTAAGATGCGTGATTTGTATGCTTATGATGCGTCAGTTGTTGAAACTTAAGGTACGTCAACCTAAAACTTAAGGTGTGCGATTTTTCTTCTTTAAGGTGCATTATTTCTGAAGCTTAAGATGCATCAATTTAGAATTTTTTTAAAGAGCATTAATCACCGCACAAGAAGCTTTAAGTGCACCTAAACCCTTCCATATATATATATATATATATATATATATATATATATATATATATATATATATATATATAAAGAAATTATAGTAAATTGATTCATATAACCTAAAATATACCGAGTAACTCTTAACCAAACAATGTAATATTGTATTCAACAAATAAAGTACTCTTACATTTTCAAATTTTCACATTACTTTTCTAGAGGTAATCTTATTACCTAGGGTAATCCAAGATTGAATCAAACACCACTCAAGGGCCGTTTGGTTCAGGTCATCTGAGATTACCTAGGTAATCGAAGTCTGGTAATGTTATATTACCTGGGTAATATTATATTACCTTGTTTAGTTCAAGTTATGAGATTACCTGTATTACTTCAAAGCTGACGTAAGAGTAATGTTTCAACGTAATGTGATTACCCCCTTTTTTTTTAGGTAATCTTAGATTACCTTGAATTATTCCAACTTTGCCCTTGTTAACTAATCCTTATATAATAATAATAATAATAATAATAATAATAATAATAATAATAATAATAATAATAACAATAACAACAACAATAACAATAATATACATGTGTATATTTATTTTTTTTTAATATTAAACACACACACACAAACACAAATATATATATATATTATTGAGGACATTATAGTAAATTAATCCTTATAACCTAAAATATAACCCTTACACACACACACACACACACATATATATATATATATATATTATTGAGGACATTATAGTAAATTAATCCTTATAACCTAAAATATAACCCTTAACCAAACAAAGTAATATTATATTCCACAATCCAAACCAAACACATAATCTTACATTCCTAAAATCTCACATTACTTTCCTGGAGGTAATCCTAGTGAACCAATTGCCCCCGTAGGGTAAATAGTTATGAGGACTAAAGAGAAATGCATGCTGCAATAATAGGCACAGACACTTATATTGAGATCCACATGAAAAAAAGTAGTTTATCAGTGTTCACCATCAAGTTAAATTTAACTTGTTCAAATCTTACTTTTTTAAATTTAAGGAGTAAGATTTGAAAACTCATGTCATGTAGTAAAACCCTTTAAATTATTTATATATATATAACAGATAACTCGTACAAACACATCACACCATTTACGGAAGTGATACAAAAATAATTACTATTGAACTTGTCTGATATATCAACAATATTGGCTAACAAATTCCAAGCTCCCAAAGGATTTGGAAGCTCGGAATCGCATAAAGAAGTGAGGAAAACTCATTGTATTAAAATGTAAGACATAAACAACGCCATTCTATTATCAAGTAATGCATTCATACACAACCCGAAATACACATATAGTAATACATGAAAAAAGTAGTGTATGAGCACATATTTACAAACTTCAGTCAACCGCATAGTCACTAGTTCAGAAAAATAAACCATTCTTGCAGTAGCTAACACGCCCAAGAAAACTCTCAGCATTGCCAACATAAATGTTTTGTAAAAATAAAATAAATGTTACAAGCCAACCTTTGAATATTCACATAATAATATATATAAAAAGAAACAAATGAATGCAAAATATAGGAATACAAAGGTCAACTGTACTAATTTTCCATGGCTGCTTGGTCTAATAAGCTGAAGGCTCCATATTGGCTTTGTTCCCAGCAAGAATGATAGAGATCTCCAACCCACGACTGAAAGCTTGGTTAAATAGTATGCGAGACTGGAAGGTAGAAACAAATGGGAACCAGGACAATACTGCAATAGGAGCAAAGATTATCATTCCCATTCCAGCATCATACATTCGGGCAAATTCTTTTACGGAATCCCACATGCCTAAGCTTCTCACCACCCTCTTCCATGTGATCGCCAGCTATATCATCAACAAATCAGCATTGTTTATAATCATTTCCATTTTTAAGGAGAAAACAGACAGCAATTAAACTTCATAAAACACTGTTACCACTGTATTATGTCCATAAAATGAAGCAACTTAAATTTAAATCACCCAGGAAAGGAAAAAACATGGAAAATCATGATATTCTGGCAACAAAACATGTGACCTCCATTATAGAGGGAAAAAACACATAAAATGATTAACTTACACAAATAATGGCCCATCCAGTAGCAACAAACGCGAGGACACTAGCAAACAAATCTGCAATAGAAAGCCTGGTCAATGCAACAACAAGGCAAAGGGCAGCAACAAGCCCCAAGGCGGTCACTCCTTGAATAAATCGAAGCATGAGCTGGAAGTTTGTGGATTTCTTGGGACTAAATGTAAATATCTACAATGGAAAATAAATTTCACAAGAAAGTTAGTGTTCAGCCAACACAAAACAATGTTAGTGTTCAACCACGACAAAAATGAATAAGAATTAATATGTACAACACAACTAAAGCTGTGCTCCACATGTATATTACCTTAAAGATCATAACTATCCCAATGAGTACAACCCATGAGAATCCATAAACCTAAAATAAAATTAAAATAGTTAGTACTGATAAGACATTTTCAAAACAACACAAGCGTGGTACAGCAGCATCAGTACCATCTTAAAATATTGTATGCACAAAAATTGTTCAGCCAAAAACTAGAGCACGGCACAGAAAGCAAAAGAAAAATGAAAACCAGAATTATCAGAATTCAAGACAAAAATGTTTTAGCTTAGCAGCAGAGATAAACCATTATCAATAAAAAAAAAAAAGGTAGCAATACATGAAGAAAATGACCACAAAATAAAGAATCAGAGATTAATGCCCATCGATAGTCAATTGAAAGCAATAAACATGTGTTGAATTTGAAAGATCCAAAGGCCTGGCGAGTGGAGAATAACAACCACCCTAAGATCCAAAGGAATGAGAAAATATATATTGTACGAAAGTGAATAGAAGGTTTATAAATCTGTGTTAGAAAGGGGAATACACAGCCCTATAAATACATGCTAGAAGACTTCTAATCAGGAAACAAGTTTCCTAAAGACTACCTACTCAAAACCCTAAAACTCCAGGCTGCCTAATATATATCTATATATATTCCATATTACTTATACCATAACAATATGAAATGCTTAGCTGATTCCTACATGTCATTTAATTTAATTTTAAGTGTTTTAACAGATAGATATTCTCTTTTAAATAGATTTAAATACAAGAAAATATACACCATTTCCTACATAATTATGTTCCAGGTTATAGCTTCTACTGTACATGGCAGATATGTAAATCATAATAATTTTTTAAAAAAACAGGAATAACGGAGAGCATCTTACCGCTAGAGAGGTGTCATCCCCTGTCAAGTGCAGCTTATATACAATACCATACTGGAAAATAAAAAATCTCAAACTCAATATTGTTTCCAGTATCCGGCCTCTCAATGTCTGAATATGCATCTGCACAAACAAATAAACTCATGCATCATAAACATCCTTTCTTCCATGTTATTGGGTTTTAAGAAGCCAGAAGAGATATAGATGCATAAAGGGAAGCACAATATAAGATATTTTAAAATCCAAAAAGATGAAGTAGACCCCAAAATCTCAATGAGTAATTTTAACACTTTCATATAACATAGAGAATAGAAAGGAAGTGGATCCCTATATTGTTGTGAAGTAAAAGAGGAATGGAAATAAAACAATTGGGGGTTGGCAATTTAACCAAAAAAAAAATAAATGAAAAATTGGCTGTGACTTCTGCCTAAACAATCAAAACACTGGGTTGGAAATATACTTCCATAAGAGGAAGATATCTCCTCAGTCTTCACTCCATTCCCCTACTGAACCAACATAAGCTCGAACTGCTATAAATAATAATCACAAGTTTTGTAGAAGGGTAAAAAATGAGATTCATTTGCACTTAAGCAGTAAACTAGTCACAGTAAAGTACTGCACTGACAGAAACCAGACAAAAAGAAGAATTACACAAATCGACAAAAACCATTCAATGGAATATAGGAATTAGAAGACGTATTCGCACAGGGATTAAAGGAAAAAGGATAATATCTCCTCATGCAGGGAAAGAGACAAATATGTTGACATCAAAATAGATTACACAAGAATTTACCTGTTCTTCATCCCACCATGATTCCCAACTATTATCTCCCTTCACACCTACTCCCCCCTTGTATAGAAGCCAACTGGTCCAATCATCAAAATCCTCAACAGTCCTACCCATTAAAGGATTTAAAGATAAATTTAACATTTAGATTTAGGAAATATGTAGCAAAAGCAAAACAATTGGTAAACATAATAAAAGAAACTGATCTCTATAAAGAAAATGGGGCACTGGAGAGAAGAACATTACTTTTGCCATTCAAATCCAGATGGATTGAATATATAAGGAGCGAACAGCCATGATATAACAAGGAACCAACTGCTTAGAGTAAGTAGAATAAATGAACTGGCACCTCCTTTTGTGTATCCATATGCAATGTAAACTGTTAGAAGAAGAGCAACTTCTAACCTGTTGATTATTTGCATAATCATAATTAATAACTAATGAAAAAGACAGAAGAAATATTTTTAAAAATAGATAAATACATAAAAGAAAAGAATAAGGATTTGTTGCAATCAAAATGAACAAGACTTACGCCTTGACAAAATGACTTCTAGAGTACAGCCTATAGTTCTCTGCAAACTTGATGTGTCGAACAACAAATCCTCTTCCAGTGGCACGGTACTAGAGGACAAACAGAAAAACAGAAAAAGTCACGTGACTATCATATTACCATAATGCATATTCAAAATATTCCCAGAAAATACATTCATACCTTTGCACCTCCATGGAGAATAGTGCGCCCAAAATAATGAGTTCGGGTCCCTAATGAAAATGTGAAGAAGATAGAACAAAGTTGCATCTGCATTGTTATGAAGCTGAAAACAGCCTGCAATAATATACAACTTGGTAAAATTATATCTTTACAAAACATAAATATCATTGCAGAACTTTGTACCAAACAAAGGCAATTAGAAAGTAAATCCTTGGATCTTTACATTTTAGACAATGACAAGCTACAACACAATTAAAATTTTGAAGGCATACCTTCAACAACCCTTTTTCAAGTATAAAGCCCATTATCATTGGAACTGCAGTGAAAATTCCTATCTGAACAAAAAATTGTGCATTTAGAACAGCATCCAATGCAGTGTTACCCAAAAATCTAGCTCGACGTGAAATTCCCTCATCAAGTCCAGAAAAAGCCTGTTTGAATCAAACAAAACGAAATACATGCTTTCAACAAAGGTAATGGTATTTGAAGGTTCTCAAAAAAAGCGGAAGAAAGAAGATAAATAAATAATAATTGAAGAAGCGAAATTTTAGAAGGCTAGAATTTTAAAAACGAAATTAAAAAATATAAAAGAATAACGGTATTCATCAAAACAGTATTTATTCTAAGAAATTGTTATTTACTAATTAACGAACTACATATAAAATGGTATATATATATTAATAACAGCAAAATGAATTGTTGTATAGCAGCTATATGAAGTAGCAATTTGAAAAAGTTACTTAACATTCTATCCACAGCTAACAAAACAACCTAGTTTCTCAAGTCATTGAAATTTCAGAGTTCACAAATGCTTATATCCAGAAAGCAAAGTTCTCATTTTGGTGCTGTTTTTAATAAATTGTTTTTGAAATAATAATATTTTTGAAGTTTCTTCACCCCAAGACGACTGCAGAAAATTCATATAGAAATACCCTTATTTCAAAACTCTTAGCGTTTGCAACAAATATACAATGAGTCAATGACCAACGACAGCATAATAGAAGAATGCACTATTAACACAAGGCCTCTTCCCATCTAGGATTCAATTAAGTGCAAGTAAGATTTCAAGGAATGAGCCAATAGAACAGACCTTGTTGGCTTGTTCAAGTAAAGGTTGTAACTGAACAAAGGAACTAACTAGTTGTATGCAGCATTTCAAGCAGTGTTGCAAAAATCCTGCATAGCCGCCGATTAATCGGCGCCTAGGCGCTAGGCACCTGTCGGCCGCCTCGTGTATCACCATAATCTGTGGTCTAGGTGGCCGACTAGGCCACTTAGGCACTGACCGCCTAGGCCTCCTAGGCATCGACTAGACCTCCTTGATGCCGACTAGGCCGCCTAGTCAGCCAATTAGCTATTGTTATTTTTTTAAATGGGTGTTATTTCAATAAACACGACATCGTTTTGAGCAAAATAACCATAAATTGTTCAAACTCTAGATGTTTTTTAGGTTAATATTTAATATTTTAGGATTAACATTAAAGCAATAAAAACTAGAATAAAAAAATACATGGGCGCCGGCGCCCCTCGAGCGCCCGAGGAGCGCCTAGCGATTTTTTCAACCATGATTTCAAGATAGCAGGTTAGACATGCATTTTTTTTTTCTTTTACTTGTGTAGATGTAGAGAAAGATATGGTTGTCTTATGACAGATTATAAACTTTTTTGTTTCACATTTCCCCTAGCTATATATAAATTCATGGAAATAAAATTACTTATGCCAAGAAAATAAGTTAGAAATAAGGTAAAGAACATATAATTGTGTTTACCAGATATGTTCTCCCATACAAGAAAATATAAACTGTAAGAACTGTCATCTGCATGCAACACAAGCAAAGTGAGATGATCTTGAGGAGGAACTCATAACAACACAAAGCTTCGTACTAGGAAAGAAAGATACCATTGTACAAACATAGTAGCCAACGGTCGTGAAAAAGAAGGAAAGCATCCTAAAGAAATCAAAGAGCTGGCCAAGCCTGTAAACATCCCTGCTCAGAACTTGCTCCCCATTACCACCAGCCACCTTGCCTTCAAATAAGGCTATCTGATTTAATCCAACATCCCTTCCCTTACCAACCTATATACACAAAAAATTACTATCAAAGCAACAAGAACAAATTCTCCAATTACAATTGAAAGTATAATATTGTTGATCACTTGAACCTGAATATAACTCACAAAAATAAATATAGAGAACCTGAATATATTCATGATGAGTTATGTTGCCTTGCCGTAATGTAGAATTAAATCCTGCAGAATGTCAGTAAGTAAAAAACGATGCAAACATGTATCCTCCTCCCCGGCATTGAAAATAAATAAATGATTCACATAGAACAAAGGACAAACAGTAAAGAAACCAAACACTATTGAAAATAAATAAATGAATCACATGTTTTCTGTTTTCTGTTTTCCAATTTTCCAGAAAACTGGAGAAATTTATCAGTTAGTAAACGGGCCCTGAACTTCTTCACCTATATAAATTTATGTCCTTCAATTTATGTGGCAGTGAAATCCGGAAATGGGGGAAGAGCTTGTCAATGGACTTCCAGGAAAAAAATTGTTTTTTATAGAAACAGTTGGAAAGGACCCATAACCAGCATGATCAAAAAGGGGGATTCAGATGTTGGCCGAAGCTCAACATAATTATATCAGGACTCTGGAGCAGCAAAATATTTTTTGGAAGCAGAATCTAAACAATTTTGGCATAGAAGAGGTGATACAAATTCCCGATTCTTTCACAATTCGGTCAAAAGGAGGAGGAACAACAAGAGTACCAGACTGCAGGAAATGGAGGGGCATTGGGTGAACAAAGGTACAGATATATATATAATCTTGTTTCAAATTACTTCCGAAACCTCTTCATCTCTTTACAAGGTGATATGTCTTCTGTTATTGCGTATAGAGCAAAACATTTCTACTACTAAGAATATTTTCCTCTCTAGAAAAGTTGAGGAGGAAAATCCCCTTGCCCTGATTGGATGAGTCCAGGTTTTTATCAAAATTAATGGGCTTTTCTGGGCACAGTTATTGTCAAGTTCTGCAATCAATTTTTTCATAGTGGCAAGCTTCCAAGAGGCATCAATGAGACACAACTTGTGATGATTCCTAGTAAGGCCAAACTTGAGCCTTTAAATGACATGAGACGTCTCATTGCTCTCTGCAATGTGTTGTACAAAATCGCGGCAAAAGTATTAGCCAACCATTTGAAGGCTATCTTGGGAGAGCTTATTTCTGAAGCATAGATTGCAGTTGTCCCGGGAAGATTAATTACAAGCAACTTCATGATCACCTTTGAAATTCAACACTATCTGAAAAGGAAGACAAACGGAAAAGAAAGCTTTGTGTGGCTCTCAAACTGGATATGAGTAGGGCCAACAACAAAGTGGAATGGAACCTCTTGTGTGCTATCATGGCTAAGTTAGGCTTCAATGATAAATGGATAAGTCTCATTTGGGAATGCAACTCAACAGTTAATTATCATACCCTTATGCAAGGTTTGGAGTTGGGGCCTAACCGCTATCAGCCATCTTCTGTTTGCTAACGATTGCTTTATATTTTATAGGGCAAACTCCTTGGCATGTGATATTTTAAAGCACATACCAAGTTGACCACTGCTTTGGGACAGACCATAAATTATGCTAAATCCTCAATCTCCCTGTAGCAAAACTGTAGGAGAAGACACACAGTGAAGTGAAGGGTAGGCACTTAGGTTTGCCTTCACAGGTGGGGAGAAATAATGGAGAAATCATGGTGTTCAAATAAAGGACAAAGTGATTGGTCGGATTCAAAGTTGAAACCGCAAATATGTATAGAGAGATCCTCTTGAAAAATGTTATACAAGCTATCCCCACATGAATTTGCTAAAGGACTTTGCATCATCTTTGCTCCCCAATGAAATTAGGAAGCTTAGGTTTAAGAAACCTTACAGAATTTAACATGTCCATGTTACAGGAAGCAAGGCTGAAGATTCATCCAAAATCCAAACTCTTTGGTTTCAAAAGTGTTGAATATTAGGAAACCATTATTGAATATTAGGAAACTCCTAGTGGGCTGGACTTAGTTTCCTATTCCTATTAGGGTTTTATTCATATTATGATAGATTTGGTAGATAGTTTAGTATATATAGAGGCATAGAGAACAACCCTATTGTACTCTTTCATTATAATATATTCATACATTCTATTATTCTCTGGTTTCTCTAATACTTTGCTTCCGCCTAACTGGCGGGTGGTTGTTATTCTCCACCCGCCAGGTCTTTCAATCCCTCAATTTCAACATGGTATCAGAGCCTAAATCCTAAAACAAACCCTAGACAAAACCCTAGTTGTTCAGCCACGCGCCGCCGCCTTCGCCAGGGAAGTCCATTGTTTTCCGACCAGATCTCTCTCCTCCGATCTCCGATCAAGACGCCGCTGCCACCATTGGTTTCGTATCAACGAGACGCTCCTGACTGTGTTTACAGATCCTTCGTTGGTCGCCGGTCAACGCCGGTCAACGGCCAGTCAACACTGGTCAACAGTCAACTCCAGTCAACCTCGCCGGTCAACATCTCCAACCACCCCTTGAGATTGCTGTTTTGGCCTTCTTTCGACTTTTTGGTGAAAATTGAAAGCTTCTTTGGGTTTGTTGCCGAACTTCTTCCCATGGTGTTTGTGTTTTCGGTATAGCCGTGCTATTCCTTTATCTCCGGTATGCCTTATCCCATGGATGTTAAGGTTCAACACTACTATAAAAGCCTTTGATTATTTCCCATGTTTCAAGTAAGGCCGTAAGGGGGATGTGACTATCTATAATCAAATGGTGTTATAGTTTACCTGTTTTACTTTGTTTTCCCGATTATCTTTATCTCGTTGCTTTGGATTTATCTTCATTACTGTGGGTTGTACTGCATCCTTTGCTATTCTTTGCTCCCTTTTCGCCTCTACCGCTCTCAATGAAGTTCAATGAAGGCTTTGTTAGCATGTCCTACTCTGTCCTTGGTGTGTTCACCTTTATTCCCAAGGACTCTGTTCAGCTCCATTCTTGGTGCATTCGTCTACATTCCAAGGAAGGGTCAGGCATAGCGCAATCTCTTTTGAAGCCATCCATCCTAGAGTGCTTATGTTGTTGTGGTGGTGTTCGCTTTACCCTTGGTGCCGTCATTCCCAAGGATGTTCATGACAAGCTTCGCCCTTGATGCATTTCCAAGGGTTGTGTATAGCATTGTCCCTCCGAAGCCATCCAGCACTGTTATCCTCTAGTTGCTTTTAATGTTCATTTGTAATTTTGAGTGAGGTAGAGTGTTTGTTTTGATCCAAGCTTGGAACTTTCAAATGTTCCAACTTGAGGGGGAGTGTTGAATATTAGGAAACCATTATTGAATATTAGGAAACTCCTAGTGGGCTGGACTTAGTTTCCTATTCCTATTAGGGTTTCTTATTCATATTATGATAGATTTGGTAGGTAGTTTAGTATATATAGAGGCATAGAGAACAACCCTATTGTACTCTTTCATTATAATATACTCATACATTCTATTATTCTCTGGTTTCTCTAATACTTTGCTTCCGCCTAACTGGCGGGTGGTTGTTATTCTCCCCCCGCCAGGTCTTTCAATCCCTCAATTTCAACAAAAAGTATTTAAAGCAACATATTTTCCCAAGAACTTATTTGGAAGCAACACTTGGTAGCAACCCCAATCTCTTTCTGATGTAATCAGTTCTGATATATTAAATTAATTAATTCATTTCTGTTTTTGGTTTCGAAAATAAAAATAAAAACAAATACCTGCATAAATATCTTCACTGATGTTTATAACACGTGATGCTTTACTAATGCCACCTCGAGTAATATGAAAAATTCGGTCAAAAACATCAGGATGTCCATAGTGCATTCGGACCCTGCAAAATCAAACTTATCACAATTGAATACTCTCCTCTTAAGTTACGCATGTGCGCGCGCGCACACACACATATATATATATGTAATCAATTAAAACATGCATTGCAGACGAGAGAGTGCGCGCGCGCGCGCGCACGCACACACACATATATGTAATCAATTAAAACATGCATTGCAGACGAGAGAGTGCATTGGATGCAAATAAAAGGCCAAGGGATAAAGAAGCAAAGCTAACTAATAAAATTGCTCTTTTTTTATTATCTCTCATAACAGGCTGACAAATAATATTCAGCCAAATAAAGTATGGGTTAAAACAAAAAACAATACAGACATTATTTCTAGTGGGTAGTGGCATTCCTTGATATTTTTGGAGTACCACACTAAGTATAAAAGGATATCAACTTTATTGTTCTAGTTGGATTTAAATAGGTAAATGAGTTTTATTGTATAGGTAGTAGATTAAAAGCTGTACAGCCGCAAGAGGAAATCACAATCCTAAGTAATATGGCATTTCGCTGTTGGGAGTATAGGGAGACTCGAATGATGGAAAAATAAATAAATAAATAAATGAATACATGATAATTGTAGTGGACTGCAGAAAACTTTCTACCTCAATGAAGAATGTTTAATTTTTACCAAATCGCACTGATGTCAAGGAGGAAAAAGGAACTTCACACATTGAGTCATTGAGACACTCACACAAATAAAATCAAACCCCCAGCACATCCTTTAAAATAGTAACGAGGACTCAGTGAAAAATAGTCAGTTGCTTGGCACCAGTGAAGCCACACATTCCAAAGGATTTGTATAGTGGGTGACAGGGAAGGGCAGTGTTGGGATTTGATAAAATACAGGTAAACAATACAAAATTAATTAAGAAATTAAATGTGATGCATTTGCACTGTATTGCTCCTGGAAACTACTATCACATGCCCATTAAATTAATTTATTTCTACATTTAAAAGAACTTACTTGAGAGGCTTAGCCAAAACCCGTTGTCCCAATGTCACAAAGCTGGTCTCTTGGTTGGACATGAACATTGCTAATGATGAGACACTGCATGGCCAATAGCAGTTACAAATTGGTGTTGCAAAAATTATAAAACCGATCACAGAATTCCTAGGCATAATTTATTATAAAAGTATAACATAAATAAATAAATCAAGCAGACCTTCCTGTGAATACATGCTCCCTTACGCCAAGTATGGTGGGTGGCCGAAGTCCATGATTTTCATGGAATTCCTCAAGAAGGTTCCTCATCTTCATTGCCTCCTCAAGGTAGTTATCCTGGTTGAAACAAGGAATATTTATGACAAGGAGAAAGAAATAGATAAAGTCAGCAGCACAAAAATCTTGATGAAATGAAGTAGAAACATGATACACTGCATAAGTGATAAGTCAACTCAACTACTGAAGCCCAGCTTATTTGATACTACAAAATGCAATTGGGAAAAACCTAATAAAGCAGATTATTAAGATTATAGCTTACACAATTCACTTTTTCTGTCTGGCAAAGAAAATGGATCGTGGATTTTAGAACACTTCTTTACATTATTCAAGCCAAAATTAAAACACAACTTAGGGTTTGATGTGGATTATGCACTATCCATAATAACAAACCATAATCATACTTAAAATCATAAGCTTTTAGCAAATGAGGTTATAGTCTGTTTGGGTTCTATTTATCCATCCAATTCTCTTTAGTAGTAATTTTGATATAACCCCTTCTACTGGCATGTCTTTCATAGTTTCATAACAATGTTTACCTAAAAAAGTTATGGTATAATGCCTCTTGCATACTTCCTCCTACAACTCCCACAATAATGTTTTCATTCATCAGTTTTTGGGCCAAAGCAGCTTCAAATACACAATCAATGAATAGTACCATGTGGCACATGTCCAAACAATCATACTTGATAATTTATCATTTTATTTTTAAAACCATATGAACAGTAATCAAATGAAATGTATTCATATAGGTTACATGAACAGTAATAGGTAGCAAAAATGTTAAATCAGACACAACATGCATAAAACACTCTTTGAATAAACATCACACACTTCAAAAATGGAAGAAAAAATTCATGCAAGTATAAACCAAGGCCTCTTTTGAAAGGGAAAAAAAAAAATTAAGGTTATGCAAATGCATTGAGCAACTTTTCATAAACTACATATGGTTAAAATGGCCAATAAATATTGGAGTATAATTTATTAGTCCATATGAATTATGAATTCTAATATATATATATATAAACACATAAATAGGTACAATTTACATTTTTAAAGTTATGCGTATGACGTAGTATCAATGTTCTCATACAGTGATTTTTCTGCTAATATGATTTTGGATGGAGATTTTCATTCTAATACATCAATGACATCTTTGCATTTGTTATTGCTTACTGCCTAACACTCTGCCATCGCCGTAGAGCCAAGTCAAGAGAAGATTAGAATTTTAAGGTCATTTTCATAAGTTTTATAATTAATTAATAGAAGAAAGATACAGACAACACCATCTCAAAATGCAGATGTAACATGTAATCACCTGATTCATGTCAATTGTTTGAATAGCTTCCCCACGGGTAAAAATTATGGCATGGTTTTGGTTTTCTGGCTTTCCTTCCCCTAGCTTTGGATCTCCTGGAAGTTTAACCGAGTATATTTCCTACAGCGAATGCGATGAAATTAAATCCAGAATAATGGCTACCGTGGCAACAGAATGGTTGTCCACTAGGCAACAAAGGCCTACAATGGCAAGGTAAATGGACAGAAAATATCCTCTAAAGAATTTCAGCACACGTTACATACTCATGAACAGGACTGCAGTAGATATTAAAGAAACTAGAATTGCTACATCATGTCCCTTCAAATATCACTAAATACAAATAATGATGTAATTCAAATCAAGCAGTTATGCGCTCGCGCACACACACACACACACACACACATGGATTTTTACCTAGCCAGATGCCCATTAAAACATTATCCTAAGGCTTTGTTTGCAGATAAAGCAAACACAAGCAAACAAAAGCAGCATGATCAGGGAGATCAGATCACCTGATATATCTAAACAATAATGGTTAAGTGAATAATAAATATGAGAAAAGCATACTTCAAGTTGAGGGAGAAGAACAGGGCAGAAAGAGAAAGGTAAAATCCAAGAAAAAGAGAAGGAATGAAAATGAAACTTAAGGAGGAAAACAGGAATGGGTCTATAAGCTTCAACTGTCTTCCATAATTCCATTGCCATTGATAAGCACTAAAATTTCAAACTAAAGACTTGAAATGCATTGCATAATGATTCAATGTTCAGAAATCTCTAACACACCCTTACTCCTCTACTTACAAAATTGTTCCACATTCAGATCAAAATATCCAAATGCCCTCACATCATCACATGAAAGTATGGAAATATGGAATTATCTAAAATGTCTACAAGGTGAGGACATTGAGGGAAATGTGAAAGAAATTTTAAAGTTGAGAGTTAAATGTGTCAAACATAAAAGTCATGGAATATATCTAAAACTGCTACTACACTTGAGGGACCAAAAACACAATTAACTCACATAAAGTAATTAATCAATTATTGGTGTGAGACTGTGAGTTAGTGTCATAGAACGAACTTGACCAAAAGTGCTCAAAAGAAACGTGAACACTCAATGTTCAATAGTACTGTTTAAAAGTAAATAGATATTAAATGTTCAACATGAAATATGCAGCTTTCAAGATTCTGTTCACCAAGTGAAAGGAATGTAGCAGAGGAATACTGTCACAATAAATGAAACACTGAGGAGGTTAAACTCTGTAAGAAACATCATGTTGTACATTCAAAAATATTCCAATGCAAATCCGGCTCACCGGTTCCGGTAAAGGCAAGTCAAATCCGGTTACAGTTGCCCACTTACTAAAAGTGGGAATGGTAGACCAGACTACCCCGTAGTTGCTGGCAGGATCAGTAACCTAGTCCACCTTACCAGCAGTGGTAAAGACTCATCAAGTCTGTTGATAATTGCCTACTTACTAAAAGTAGGGATGGTAGTAGTCTAGACTAGCCCACGGTTCAGTTCCAGTTTGGGTTCGGAACCGCCCGTTTGTGGTTCCAAGATAGCCGGAACCTTATTTGAACAGCTCCTGTCCGGTTCATGAACCGGTGGTTCTGGTTAGAACTTCTAACCGGACTTTTTTTTTAATGTTACTCCGTATTTAGTATTATATTTTATTTTATTTTTTGGTTTTGTTGGAGGTTCGGAAGGGATCAGAGAAAGAAGGGACAGGGAGGGTTTACGTGTGTGTTTGTGTTTTTATTTAGTATTATATATATATATATATATATATATATATATATAGGAACCGGAACAGTCCGTAGTCCGTACGGTTCCGGTTCCGTTCGAACCAGTCGGTTCGAACCGAACCGTGGTCATGCCTAGGTAGTACAAACTACTATGTAGGTATCAGTGGTGAAGTGATACCACCAACCGGTGCCGGTTATGACAATTCAAGTCCGGTTGTAGTTGCCCACTTAAAGTGGAGACAATAGTACAGACTACCCCAAAGTTACTGGCAGGATCAGTAACCTAGCCCACCTAACTGGTGTTGGTATAGAGTTGTCAAGTCCATTGATAGTTGCCTACTTACTAAAAGTAGGCATGGTAATACAAACTACTACGTAGGTATCAACAGTGAAGTGATACCCTAGCACAACCCACTAGTACTGGTAAAGGCACGTCAAGTCCGGTGATCGTTGCCAACTTACCAAAAGTAGGGATGACAGTATAGGCTACCCAATCACTAGAATCCCAGTACTCGTGATTCTTTCTACTGGGCATGCATCCTTGCTCGTCGCCCGTCGGTGTTGGACTTCCTTGGTGGTTTTCTGTGAGTTGGAGGATGGCCTTACATGTCTCTCCTTCCCATTGGAGTCAGATGCTTCCCATCCTGCCTGCTATGCTTTTGTTATTGGCTCAAAATTCTTTGGTTCCCTTGTGGTTTTTTTGTTTGGCCTGCTGTACAGTCTTGATTTGGCGGCCCATGTATGTTTTCTGATTAGCTCAGTTCTATCTTTTTGTTATGATTATCAATCTTTGTTAATTGGTAGGGCAATTGAATGGACCTCTATTTGTCATCAAATGTCAAAATAGCGTCCATCCACTTGTTGTGATCCAACCAGTCTGGCTTCTTTTATTTGCCTTGCTTTAGGCTTACATGCATTTATTTTGCCACCTTAATTATTGTTGGCGGCTCCTATTTTTGTGGACTTTCCTCTTGGACCAGGGTATGCCCCGAGTACTTGTATTCTTTGAGTTAATACTATAATTTACAATTACCCTAAAATATATTCCAATGCATGAATACAGAACACAGCACCTAGAAGTATTTGAAAATAATTGCATACCTGATCTTTACCATGTGCATCAGCCTTAACAAGTTTCGAATAGAATTCCTTTGAAGCTCCAGCATTTTCTTCCACATGTATAAAAGCGACTCTAAGTGCTTCATTCCTAGAAGTAAGCATATATCACAAGATATTAGAATTTCAAATTATACAAACAGTATAGCTTGGAAGCCAAGTAGTTCTTTCATGTTAGGAACTGTTTCAAAAACTAGTTCTAACTTTCTAGTTTTTCATCAACAAATGTTTAACCTTCAATATGAAATGAACTAGCAACACTTCAAAAGAAACTGTTATGTGTTTTAAAAAAGTAATTTATTCATTGTAATAAACTTAGAAACAGTCCGATTACATTTCTTAGTAGTACATAAAAATTTTAGCCTAAAAGAAACTCAAATACCTTTCACGCAAGTATTTTATTCATTGTGATAGATTTAGTAACAGTCCGCTAAGATTATTTATTAGTACTTTATTCAATTTTGAATCTGATATAGACAACCATAACACAGTGGTAATAGACTGTTATAAAAGTGGAAATTTTTAGTCAAGGCAGTTTGATTAGTATCACATTTTATATAAAATTCCGTGTTTCTTGAATGTAATGACTTCAAAAAAGTTGTGGTTTGCTATTAAAGAGATAAGTAGATATAGTCATAACCATCAAATATAACCAAATCAATAATGAAAAATAAACTGCTATACTATACTATTTCAACAAAGGAAAAAGTAAGCAAAAACAGTAATAAGTTATTTAAAAACCTTTGTAATAGTAGAGAAATATCAGCTGCCTCTGGAGCCTTTTTTTGCTTCTGCTGCCCATAAATCTGGCATGAAACCACGTAAGTGAACTTTAAATCAGCTTGCGCTCTTGCTTCATGGGACAACTCAAAACTGTGTGTTGTGGGAAAATTCGTCTGGGAATAAACCCCCTCTGTATAGAGAAGAAAAATGATTTTAAGACTAAGCTTGTTTAAAAAGCATAATAAAGAGAACTAAATAATAGAAGATCAAAAAAAAGCAAGAACCTCCCAGTGGTCTCCTTTCCATAAAACTTTGCAGCATTAAAGCCCTCCTATAATACATCATACCACGTACTGTGAATAAAGCCAAGGAGAAAAAATAATTCTGAAGGTTAGTAAGAATAATAGTAAACCTAAAGACATGTGGAAGCATCAAATCAGGAAAAAAAAAAAAAAAAAACACCTGTCCTAGCAAGAGTTTGGCCCCGATAAGAGGCCCAAAACCGAAGCTCTAAAGCATCACTTGAGCTTTCTTGAAAAACTTCACTATCTGCGGTATCACCTCTACCAATCCGCTCCAAAAAATTTACCCATTCATCTGAAATTATGTATCTAACATAAGCATTAATAATGCCATAATTCGAGAGATACAAATAAAATGTATTGATCAGCCTTAAAATGCTAGCCTAGAATGATACAACATTATGTAAAAAGAATAGTGGGGACCAACTGAACAGCCTAAATATATGTTATGTGGTAATGCAAGAATTAAGCAAAGAGAAGATGCAACAAAACATAAGAACTGAAATACATGAACAAAGTGAAAGACTAGAACAACAAAGAGCAAAATAAGAAGTTCATCACATACCTGGAAATATTTTCTGCAGATAGAAGAGTATAGATATACCATCCTCATTTTCACTTCGCAACTCAGAAGAACTATAAAGCACTGTTTCACTATAGTAAGGTGTGAAGACACTGTTTTCAACCATTTGCACACAAAGACAATTATTAGATATATAGTTTTGTCTACGTATGGACAAGTTAAAGCTCAAAAGCAAATCTTATGAAGCAAACAAATGCATAAACAGATTAGTAAATGAATATCACAAGAACGGCAGCATTGCAAAAACAGATTAGTAAATGAATAATACCAGAATGGCATCATTTGAAAAACTGGCTTCGCTTGAGGCATGTCCATAAATAAAGAATTTGTGAAAAATTCCAATCTTCTTCTTGCTTCAAGGTTACTGGGTATGTTAGCAGCAGAATCCTTTACAGTGAAGAGAAGGTACAACCTTTTAACTTGCTCCTTCTGCAATAAAGAAATAGGAATAAAAAACTTCAGCATATCAGAAACATCCTTACGGACCCAGCTAATGTATGTATTATAGCAGCAACAAAATGACAAATTACAAAGGCAAAGTTAAAATCTTACAGTTTCGGGATCCTTTGGCCACTGCATCCTAGAAAACAGCCGTCCCTCATTTCTTGCCCTTGCCAATATGTTCCATGTATCAAGCTGCTCCCTGAGATACAGAACATGTGTTAACTCTTAAAAACTACTAGTAGTCAATCAAAATATACTACAAAGGAATCATCTCCACAGAAGTACCTCAAGCCAGGTGCTAGGAGATCATGTGTAACAACCTCATACAGTTCATACATGGCTTTGGGAGCACCTTTGGCAAGTTCAGGAGTTTCATTTCGACTCTGAAATAGTATTTCAACATTCATAAAAAAAAATTGAACTCCCAGAACCATTAATGAAAAGCAGAGCTCATTTAAGAAAAGAAGCAACAAATTCAATGCCAGAATAACATAAGAATTATGCATGACCAATTTGCCAAAAAAACCGTATCTTTAAAGAGATAAAAACTGCAATGTTAATTTAGTAGCAATTTTCATAAGAACATATCAGCATATGCAAATACAATGCTCCTCCAAAAAAAATGACCAGAGGCAGCAAAGAGAATTACATGCAACTGGGAATAAACAGAATAAATTTGGAGGTACATCCATTGAAGTAACTATCATTCAAAGGGAATAGTGTTCTTGAAAGCCCACATTACACCCATAAAATAAACTGCAGCTGAATTTTAAGACCATATAAAGCCTTTGATCTCCAGGAAAGGACTATGCCCAAAGTAATTTCTATCATGCGTACTGCGTCTAAGGTGTAGCTTAGTGGTAAGCAACACCCTTTCACTAGCAACAGAAGTCTTAGTTTCAAACACCACCTCCCCCATTCCCAATCAAATGTACCTAAAAAAATCCCAAGCCATCCCTAACTCAAATAATCCTCCTTGTTAGAATCTAAGATTGGGCTGTCATGCACATGGGCCAAACCACACTAAAAGATTGAATCCAATCAACTAGCTAGTCTAACCTATGGCCTTATAAACCCATATGTTTCTCTCTTACTTTTCAATGTGAACTCTTAACACTCCTATAATGCGTAAACAGGGGAAATCTAACTGGAATTTGCGATACGATGGCCAGAAACGGTCACAAAATAGATAGGGAATTTCACTTTTCACCCCATTAAGAACCTAGAGGAGTAAAATATCTTTTCCAACCCTGTTTCTTTATCCATTAATTAACATGAAAAGAATCAGAAATTGGACCACTTTAATTGGCCAGCTCTTTCTAACAAGGAATACTAAGCACAAGTGAAAACAAACAATCCATATAAAGAAATAACATTTCCAACAGGTATATAATCAAAAGGGAAAGGGACAGTTACCAAAAGTCCAGTTAGTGCTGCCAGTTTTGACAATACATTTGGGAGTTTTGTAAGTGTCAAAGCTGTGAAAAGGGAACCTTCTGAAAGACTATTGTTGATCTCTCGGTATATTCTTTCAACCCTGATAAGAAGAGAGCACAGAAGAAAAAACCCCAGAACTTGAAATACTCTCTCAAATTAGATGGCAAATAAAGACACAGATTAACAGCACATTTGACACATGGAATTTGGTCGGAAATGGAAAAGTACTCTCAAGAATAAGCCTATTCCACCATTTGTTAACTCTTTATTATAAGAGTAGTATTACCAGGATGAGTTATTTCCCTTACTTGGGGAGGGTTTGATATTAGGCTGATCCTAAGAACTCAAGAATTCTCTTATAATACTTCAATTCTCCTCATTTAATTAAAGCATAAATAAATAAATATTACGCATGTTAGTGAGTGTGTGTGTATCATCCATCATATACACACACACAATCATACTTACAAATATCTAACTATATATTTATTTTTGTGTGCGTATACATATACATAAATATTTATTTATATATTTACATATGTAATAATTGTGATAGGTGTATTTTTGTCTTTAGAATGATTATTTCATTTCTATACCTTAAACCAACCAAACACTATAATAGAATTCCTAAAGTTCTTCCAATGAAACAAACAATGGAATAAGATTTCTATTGCTAGTCTATTTCATTCCATATGCAATAGGATTTCTATTCACTGAAATTTCATTCCATGAACCAAGCTATAAAATTTCACTTATTAAATACAAAAGATACAAGAATCGCACCAAAGCCTCCCTTCTCCATCAACTAGAGAATATAAAATCTTTTCGATACTGTAATAACACTCCTGAACAGCATAGGCCATGTATTCATCCTTGCATATTCTGTTCCAAAGATCAGCTTGGGAATCTTTGCAATCTAAAGCTAAGTCAATTGCCAGCAAGATCTGAAATAGTAGTTTTCATTATGCAGAGAATTCCAAATAATAATTGCTGAACTATTAGGCAACCAAAAGAAAAACCTTAGCAGCTACTACCTTACTACTGAGTAGGAAAAGTGGCCATTGAACTAGTCTAAGACTTCCAGTGTTGCTGGGCATAGAAAGCAAATCCATTTCTCTAACAAAATACAGCACATAAAGAATAAGTTTTGATTTAAGACAATTCTGATAAAAAGATTCATAAGAGGAACACATAGATATATAGAAGAAAGAAGGCTTAGGCAGCAGTCACTTACCTATTACTAATAAAATCTTCTTCGCGCAAGCTTTTGATGATCTCATTCCAAAATGGAGAAAACAATGCTGCATATGCCTTGCTATCATCTTGAGAACTCTGTAAACACAATGTATAAAAGAAACAATTTATTTCCAATGTACCCAAAAAATAAAAGAACCATAAAGTGTGGAGGCTACCAAATCTCCCAGACAAAATAATAACAATAACAAAAGACAACTAAAAAGATAAAGGAGATTTGAAAAACTACAAGGATGAAGAAAGTAAAAGGCCAGACCTGAGAGGATTGTCCATCAAAAGGCATCCTGTAAAGTCACAAACAAAATGTTTCACTATATAGATTGGATATCAAGAACACACTTTTCTCAAAGATAAATATGTAGCATTTCATGTGACCAGAATGAGAAGAGTACCACAGTGAATTCATTGCAAAAGGATGTACTACCTACTGCTGATTCTATTATTTCATAATAACCATCATCATAAATATAAACAAAAAAAACAAGAAAAAAAAAAAAGAAAAAAAAGTAGCATCTACTCTTGATCCTAAAATTCTTAATAACCCTTCTGTCATTGAGATAACCCACAATTGAGATAACAAAGTAAAAAAGCATAATGAAGCAAACTGAGATGTTGGACAATAAAAAACTTTATGCACTTTCCAACAATGCATTTAGTCAACGGTGGGAAAAAGGGGGGAGGGGGGGGGGGGGGGGCAGAAACAATTATACAAATATGAAGTTAGCCAATCTCAAGATGATGATAACCTCTTTGCCTCAGGAGACACAAGATTCTTGGCAAATGCTTCAGGAAAGCTCTCAAAACGTTTATGAACCATTGCAATCGAACGTATCTGGGTAAAACCAAGTTTGGACAAACTTCAACTCATGTGAGCATAAAAAACAAACAAACTCAAAAAAATAACAGTGAACTGCTGCTAATTTCTGAAATAGGTGAGAGCAATTTAAACCTCTCCTAACCGAGCCCGTGCTCCAATTACACCACCAACAATGGCAGATAGCAGAGTGTACCATATGTGAATATCCATAAGATAAATCTAGAGAAATAGAGAAAATCAGTGCTTGATAATGTGTATATAGTACATGAAAGAAGATTCAGGATCAAACTGGAAGAAACAGAAGAAATAAAAAAAATGAAAGCACATTGTCATGGAGAAATATTAGGATAACAGAGCCTAGAATTGTAGTACTTGAAACCATTACTATTAAAAGGAATGAAAACTAGGCTATTAAATTCTGATAAGAAGTAAGGATTCAAGACAAACCAAAAGCATGATAGGCATTAAAATTATTTGAATTAAGATATGATATACTCCAAAATTGTGATTCTTTGACTAACATCATTCACGTCAATAATGACGCACCTGGTACCAATTACATGTGGATAACAATAATGTCAGAGAAAAATCCCAAAATATAGACAATGGTACAACTATCACAGGAACAATGTTCAATACACTAATGTTGTATGATATTCTAACAGTTGTAAATTTCTCTGCATTTGGGGATTTTGCTCTAGAATTGTCGCTACCTATACCTACCATTTTTTTTGCTATCTTAGCTAAAGTATAATAGATGCCGAACAAAAATTTCTTCCAGGACAGAGGCCTTTAAAAGTTATACTAAGAACAAGTCAGTCTAACAGAATGTAGCAAATCAATCCATAACAATCACTTACAGCAATAACAGGAGCCCACAAGCTGACAATGGTCAATGCATTATTATTATCTGCCATTAGAAACACAAGTTATCAGGTTTCATTTTTATACCCGAAATGTTTCATTACTAGAAATAGGAGGTACAAAACAGGTAATAACTGTTCATGCTTACACTGAAGAAGCTTTAGTTAAAAAGAAAAACAAACAACACTAAGATACAAATATCTGACACACTGTGTACACTCCATTTATTTTTCCTAACCCCCAAATTCAATAGCAAACATATATTCACTTTTAATGTATATGTTTTTTAATTGAATTAATTAGAAGCAACACCAATTTGTTATGAATGCTGCATTCAAACAATGTACAACTGTATTTGCAGGCAACGGACATCACTGGATGTCACGGAACCCCAATATGGGTTTGATTGGTTTCTATTAGGATACAAGGTAAATGCATTTTAAAGAGCCATTGTAATACAAAAGAGTACTAAAATATCAAACTATCTCAATAGCAGAACACATCTGAGAAGTTTTGTTCCAATGCAATTGATGCTTTGTATCTGCATCAGAGAATCGGGCAAGAACAGACATTTGTTTCTCTCAAGATAACTTGTTACCAAGCTATGTTTTACAGCATAATACTTTATGACAGACTAGGATGGCTTTTGTTATTTGGAATATGGAGTACTTTACTAAAAAGTACCAAAATGAAGTGCAACTTACTCTTTGACACAAGATCATGCCATGAGTACGGCAACGAAGGAAGATGTCTAATTACCCTAGTAGGCTCAACCAAGGGTTTAATCTGCAATCATTAATTGACAAGTACATAATATGTTACGATCTCAAAAATCAAGCAAAGACACCAGTTGCAGGGAAAATGTAGTGACTTGCCTGAAGGAAGTAAGCAAAAGTAAATTTGCAAATGAAGATCACCAACCAGTAGAGCACGTACCTGCAGCAATAAAATACAATTTAAACAGATAAATCAAAAATGTACAAAACACAAAAGTTACCAAAGATCAATATCAGAATATTGAGTTACACACGAAAATCATACTATAAAGGATCAAAGAAATTCAGTTTACAATCCCTTATAGTAATTCACAAAATGAGGCTTTACATGCATAATATCAGAAAAAATCACCAGAAATCAAACACAGAAGAACATTGGCAATGATAGTGATATTATCCAGGATAATAAATGTAATTTTACGAAAGAAATTTCAGAAACTTGTAACAAAGATGCTCACAAAATTATAGATAACCAAGCACATATTTTTCTGACAATCAAGCACCTTGGGCTGAAGGAATATGGCTAAACACAGTAAACCCACACAAATCCAAATAGCTCTAAACTTGTATTTCCACACTTGTCAAACTTCATATTAAATCTGTAGCATAATCTGGAAAGTTTGGTTCCTTACTGCAACTGAACTTTTTCATAAGGGTCCATTCCAAGTAAATTGTTGATTATGCCAGAATGTTTAAGTTTATTATTAATCTAGCTGTCAATGTTTTAAAAATTTTCAATTTGATTTTAGTTTAATACCCATTTCTACATTCCACAACAAAATAAAACAATGGGCAATTGGCTTTACTTTTCCTCCACAGTGGGGTCAGTTATTGTCATTTAACATCCAAACAGCCCAATGAAAGTGACATACTAAGCACATATTTTGAACAAATTAGCAGATACCAATTTCATATAAATGATTTAGACAATATACACGTAAAAGACTAAACTAATACCAAATTAATGACAAATACACCTAGAGACTAGGAATACATAATTTACTGGTCAGAAAAATAATTTCACATGACTTTGGGCTAGGAGAAGAGTGAAAAACGCCATGGAACGACTGCTAAGGAGTCTGTCCGAGTTCAAAGACAGTCTTGATTGAACAGAACAACAGTTTCCTTGTCGAAAGGAAACCATTTTTTAATTAAAATAGTAATGTACAGTAACTAACATAAAGTGTATCTTCATGAAGAATTTTTTGAACAAGTAATAGTGCAAAAAAAAATTTGAAAATTTGAGAAGAGAGAGGATAAACTTTATATAGTCTGTGGTCTTCTCAACTAGGCCACGGCCAACAAAATATCGCTCCTGAAAAGAATTAATAATTCATTATTTCATTACTTGAAATGGTTCACAAGAAGTAAGGAGACAGTTTTAACGTTGCATGATGAAGAAAGCTACCTGATAAATCCACTTAAAAAATTGAAAGAATGATTGATCAGACATTTCCGAAAGAGTATGAGTAGCAGGGAACTTGGTTAGTAGCGCAAACACTATACGTATGCCTGCATATACACCCAATGCAAGGACGTATATGCGAAAATATAATGAGTCTGAGTTGTTTCTATTCCTTTCCTCTAAAAGTTTCCTGTAATTGCACAGCATCATAAAATAGTTTTAGCTTTCTTAGAGATGCCATTTAAGAACCTATGATTGAAGGTTAAAGACTCACAGATAAACATAGGTCACAAATGCTGAGCCAAAACCAGTCCAGAAAAACCTTATAACAAGTCTCGATATAGCCATGCCTCTTGCTGTACTATAAGCTCCAAACATAAGGAGAACATCTAAACAGCCTAGACAGACAACAAACAGAACAGTGAAAAGATGAAGAAAAAGAAGAAAGAAAATCATGTTTCACGTTTTATCACTCCATGATAAATTATGACAACTTACTCTCTATGAAATTCATAATTGCAAACGTTGGACCAACACTAAGCAGTGTTTTAAATGAGTTGAGATTTATTTTCTGATCACTGAAGGCCACAATAGTCAAAGCCTGAGCAACAAGAGAAGCAGATACCAAAAGGTTATGTTACACTGCTTTAGTCAACAAAACTAACATAAAGGTAAGGTCACAATATTATGCTTGTATAAATCTGTGCAAGATACATAATATAGATACTTGCCTGGAACATAACAACCAAAAATATCCACAAACGATGAAAGCTTCGGTACAAGTGTAGAAAAGTCCTATGTTCAACAAATGTGCTTTTACCGGTCTGAACAGTTCAGAACCAATAACAGCAAGGCAGTGTTAGAATAAGAAAGAACCTGATGCAGCAAAATTCAATAAAATAACAATTGAATGGTATTCAAGATGAAAAAATTAAGAAGTGCACAAAATCAATCAGTACCTTAAGCCTAAAATTTTTAAAATACACACAAAAATCTAGACAACACGTAATTTAAAGAAGAAGAAGATACTTCAAAAATTGTAAACTCGATAAAATGATGCAAGACAACCAATGAAACAAGCAAAGATAATAAACCCTAGAATCTTTGAATTATAAAAACAGATCATAGCATACACCTTCAATTATCCTTAGAATAAAGAACCAAACCTTTTAGCTAACTCCCTATGATAGGTCTAAATTCTGGATCATGTTAAAGCAGCAAAGAATAATTAACCTTATCTAGTTCCATTACCCTAGAGTAAAAAAATAAACCTTAGAACTACCGATTTTACCCTAAGAAGGCGGCTGACCAACTGGTCGCCTACTTTGGGGAAAAAGGCGATCGGCTACTGTCAAATGGTCACCGGTCAATTTTAGTCCCCAGAGCTAGTAAGAACATTGCTGGAACCCTAATGACCGACTATTACAAGTCTTTTTTTTTCAAGTTCCAAACACATAAGTAAAGAAGTTCAAATGTTGCACTACAACAAAGAAAACAGGGAAGTTTTTCACTTCTACAACCGGCTATTACAGGTCACTAACCGGTTTTTGGGCTTCAATGCATGAAAATGACATGTTAATGCGTTTAATTGCAACTTTTAAAAGTTAAGAGGTCTAATTGACTTTTCTTATAAAGTCCAGGGACATATTTGACCCTTTATCCAATAATAAATGACATCTTGTATGGTAGACAATCACACTCAGCATGTACCTAACATAAAAACAACAAACATACATCTTAACAACTAGTAATTTAGCAATTAACATACATCTTAATTAAGAGATTAAAGAACTGAATCTTGGAACCATCTCCATTTGATAGGTCTAACCCTTCATTTTAAAATAGCATTAGTAATTAACACTATCTCATTTTTTAGATTACCCCAGGATTCCCAGCAAAGAGGTAACCACCAAAAGAAGAAGAGGAAGAAGAAAAAGAGAAGAAGCAACAAGTGGTAACTTAAGACGGAAATATTATCTCACTTCAATATCTCAAACAATCTCAAAGAAACCACATAGTAACCAATCAAATTTCAGTTCTTCTAAAATATCAGCAGTGTGGTTGGTCAGGGTCGATCATAAGAATGTCTTGCGCTTAATCCATAATGATGCACAAAGAAGTAATGATGCGATTTCAAATTTAGAATAGAAATTACAACTCTGAAAAGGAAACTTTGGTTCAAATACTTGACACACCTATGGACTTTCATATAAACATACCATCAATAAAGCATGAAGGAGAGGTGTACAAGGATGCAACAGCAAACAAGGAGAATGAACTTAGAAAGGGGAAAGAAGAAGATAGAGGGAAACTCAACAAAGAGGAGCTAGATGGCAAAATAAATTGGTAGTTGTCAACTTCAACAATTTTAAGGTTCTTTTATTTTTATAATTTATAAATACACTTGCAGAAAGATGTTTTCAAAAACACACAAATTGACGGACCATTGGAGGTGTAAACCGTTAATAATTATAAAAAATAAATAAAAATTAAAAAAAAAATCAAATAAAACCAGGAAGGATGCGCTAAAGATAAAACTGGAATCACAAAGGTGGCTTTGGCTAGATTTCAACCATACTATCAGATCAATATCTCAAGACACTTGGGGAAAAACAAAAAGCCACTGTAAAATATATGCACAATCTCAACTTTTCATCTTCAAACTTAACATAGGATCATCATGAAATAATTCATATCAAGTAAAAAGTATGATAGTCCCTAATCAGGCTTCAAGAAGTGCAATTTAAGAGAATAAAATTATCATGCAGACCAGTAATAAAAGCACCAAACAACATTACTACAATTAAAATCTTACAGTTGGCAAGATTCAGTGAATAGAGAAGGAAAACTAACCCTTTTCCCTTTTCTAGGCCACAACAAAAATGATGAACCCTCCTTCTTAAAAGGCCAGCTCCACTCAAAGCATGCAGGTGACCTGCAGAGCAGTAACCACTGGGAATGAAATTGCAGGAGGAGGTCAAAAGTATCAGTTGATGATCACAAAAGATTCAAACCAAAAGTATTCATTGAAGTCATCATAATTCCGCCACTTTGAATGTGCAGCTTTTCCATTATTGTTGTTGGCAACTTCCTGCGTAGAAAAAGTAAATGATAAATGACACTAAAGATTGACAAAAATTAAAACATGGGTAGTACAATAAAGACAAGATCCACATAAAGTATGTCAACAACAATTTTCTTGATTTTCCAACATTAAAAGGTGTAGTTCTATAAAGAATAAATCAATGTGTTTTAGAGGGTCCCATCCATTTATGCCACACATATGGATGCAATCTAGGGAAAATTTCAAGAGAAAAGTTAAGGAAAATGGGAACACATAAACAATATAAAGGTCAAAGAAAACACTAGTTGCTAAAACTCTGTGGGGGCTCTCTTAAAATGATTGAATTACTTAGGTTGTTAAAAAGCATGGAGCATGATGCACTCTATAGCAGTTGTGCATATTTTTGGATATTGACCTTTCTAGAATTTCCAGTAATTATAAAATAAAATAAATAAGGTAGCTTAGCATATTTAGCAAAAATTAAAAATTCATACGAGTATTGAACACAAAGAGGTTACTTAGTTCAACTTCAACCTAAGCTTTAAAGGTTGGCCTCATTTGAATCCTTTAAGCACTTTATTACTCTTATAATCTACGATTGGACCAAGGTTACTCAACTAGGCAGTAATCCACATGGGTTAAATAACACTAAAAGACCAAATCCAATCAATTAGCTAGTCTAACTCATGGTCTTATAAAGCCATATGTTTCTCTCTTATTTTTCAATGTCCGACTCTTAACAATTACCATTTTGTTCTTCAGAGTAATTCAGTGTATACCCCAAAAACTTTCCAAAAAATATTCTAACAGCCAATGCATATGTAGTTTAATAGAATAATAAATAAATTTAACCTTGTTTATATGTAGCTTGTTGCAAAAAGTGTAAAATAATATGCACATTTGAGTTTATTCCTGTTATAAAATGATGTTCTAGTCAATTTAATTTAATAGAATCCATTACTTCAATTCAATTTTATTGTGTACAAGATTTTGCAGAAAAAACATGGTTAAAAAAATAGCTAGGCGTTCATCGGGCGCTCGAGGGGTGCCTAGGCGGGGATTAATCGGCACCTAGGCGCCCGTGTATTTTTTATTTTTTAAAAATTTGTATATATATGTTTTAACTTTTAAGACTTGATAATTATAAATTATTTAATATTTTAATAGTTAATACTAAAATATTACTTGTAAATATTAACCTAAAAAAGATCTAGAGTTTGAACAATTTAGGGTTATTTCACTCAAAACGATATCGTTTTTAGTGAAATAATCCATTTTAAACAAATGTAAACAATAGCTAATCAGCCGACTAGGCGACCTAGTCGGTGCCTAGGCGGCTTAGCCGGTGCCTAGTCTGCGGCCGCCTAGACCACCGATTATGGTGATACGCTAGGCGGCCGACCAGCGCCTAACGCCTAGGCGGCAATTAATCGGTGCCTAGGCGGGAATTTTGCAACACTGAAAAAGACCAGAAAATCATGCATTACAACTCAGTTTCTTTTCAAAATGTTACACCTTTAACTCAATCTTGCATATAGAAAGGTATGTGTATTAAATTCTCATTAGACCTTCAGTATGCATTGTTTATAAATACACAAAAAATAAACAAATAAATAAATAAACAAAAAGAAGTTAAAGATGAGTATAATATGGTAAATTAAAACTACTATATAATTCTATAATGTGGATAAAAGTTTTAAATGAGCTTCAAAAGTTTCTAATTTATCACAAAGGTGAAATTTGAACTAATAAAAATTCAACAGTTATGAAATTAACTGTTAGAAACTTTTTACAGATTAAATGGAATTACTTGGAAGAATATAATGATTATAAAAGGTTAAAATATTTAAGTAAAACTAGGTATTAAAACTCAGTGTGTCAAGGTGCAATTTATGAAAAAGCATGGCATCCAAGTGAAACTGTCAAAAACCTCAGGAAATCCAAGTGAAGTTCTCCCATTTACAAAAATGGTTGTGTAGTGGTTTAATTGCTTTAGTGAAGTTTGAAAGTGTCATGGAAGAGAAGTAAGCTAGTGTCTTGGTCGCAGACTCTAGTCCAAAAATGTAGTCTAATTTATTACTTCGGAGTCCAGACATAGGCATAATAGCTATTCTGTGAATTGTGATAATCAAGATGTGCTTCTCCCCAGAGTTATGTAATACGACTAATAGGAGTAATTCCTAGATCTGTTTTCACTCATTCCCTTAAATACTGTTGAGAGAGAGAGTTTTTGCATATCTATGTAGTGGAAAAGGTATGTACAGTGCCCAACTTACATGGATAACGATCTAGTTGCCCTGAGCTATCACTGCTCTTACACTACAAGGATTAGCATTTTAAATTCAACAAATTCAATTTTCAATGGCCTCAACTTATTTTCATAAACAGCATTCATCATTCCTGAAGTACTCTCCAATTCTCTTCATTTTCCTCCTTCATGTACATCAAAGCACCACCCACCCTGTTGGACAACATTCAGCCCACCTTGTGTAATATTTTCCCAGGAGACAACAGACCCATAAAGTGAACAAAAAAGTTCAAATCATACCAGTCATCCAAGCTTTGAGATTCTTGCAATTATTTAAGTCCTCTAACCTCTATTAAGCACAAGAGCCAGTAGCAACAAAAGATTAACAGACCATAGGGGAAATGTCTTTGATAGGTCAATTACAACCCCAACTAATCAAAGCAGCTTACATGCTATGGGGCATCAATTGATTAATCTAGCCAACAAGAATATGAAGAAATAATTAACCTAAATATGCTATAAGCATGCCCAGATAACTATCACTAGGTTCAGGATGATCAAGTCTTGGCAACAAGCAATCAATTATAAACTCCATTTATCCACTCTAGCATTCTACAGGAAATGTGCTACAACTTACTTAGCTATATTTTTCAAACCATATCTGGAACAGTCACAGACTCACACCAATACTAAAATTTGTTCTTACAATTCAAGGGCATTAAGGCTACAAAGATGTGGTACTTTTCCATTTGGTTTGAGAGGAACTCACCTACAAATGGTACAAGTAGCACAACAAGAGAGCAGAAACGCTTCATGTTTGTGGGTGTCATATATATAATATATTCCTATTTAACTGATTACTTTGTTTTATGCTCAAATCTGAAATACAAGAAAAAAAAAACATGAAATCAACAAAAATAGTAAAGATTTACTCACTTTTGTCATCGTTTCATATATGGGACAGATAATTTGCTCCAGGAACGAAACAGAACCATTTTCACCAGTACAACTTGCAGCAGGATAAGCTTCTCCATGATCCAATATAGCATCTAATTCCCTAGCCATCTGCACCAGACAAGTCAGCTTAGAAAGTCTTAAGAGAAACACTTGATTAACAAAACACAGAATATGAACTCTGACCTATGAAGGTTTAAAATGTTTCAATGCAATGCGCTTCAAATAACTAATTAAACAACTCCCCCCCCCCTCTTGAAATACATGAATGTTAATTCACCAGCTGCCATGCCTGGATAGCAATTCCATAAATCCTCTTTTTTAATCTTTTAATGAAACTCAACAATATGGAGCTGAGATTGTGTTCATCTATGTTTCTCATCTTTTAAGATGACCCACATCACATTTATTAAGATTATCAATTTCCAGATTTAACACCATGAACACATCCTGTAAGCAGTTCTGCAAGGGATTAAAGAATAATTTCAAAAGTTAAGATTTTGGGGGTTGTGGAGATAGTCATAACTATCAAAAAAGTGCTTTTAGCCAAGAAGACTAAAGAACATTTCTATTCCATAAAAAACCCGAAGTTATCCTGTACAATCAAAGACATCCCTTACAAGATAAATAGTCTGGGGTTGGAAGATGTTTCTAGACATTTGCATACAAATCCAAAATAAAATAAAATCAAACATTCCAAGAGCAAAAGCTACACAAATAGCATCACACACTTACATGGTGGAATATGTAGCAGATGCACTCCGGTAGAAAACGAACATTTGCAGCTTCACCCCATATGCAGAAGTAGAGGGACACCAAAAAAAGTTTTCTATCCCTGTTAATAGCTTCCAGTCTATCCAAATAACATTTCATATGAAATTAGAACTTAATGGTTTGACATATATATATATATATATAATTGAGAAGAAGCAGAACAACTCACTTATTCCACACAAGGCGAATGCGTAAATATCTACACCACTTGATGTAATTGTCAAGGACCTTCAGAAAGACCTCTGTGATAACTTTTTCATCTATTTTCTAACCCAAAAAAAAATCATAATAAATTGCAAAGAGTGATCAGTTATAACTCAATAAATATTCCAATTATAACAAAGCAAAATGAATGCACACAATAAGCCCAGCATAGAGCTAAGGCACGACAGAAGATGTCAAACAAAGTGGAAAGAATAATTACTAGGAATTGAGAAGAGGAGAAAGCTAAGAACAGCAGCAGCTCTTTTTCCACATCCATTCATAAACTAAAACACTTTATAAACTAATTGATTCATCCTAAGAAATATGGTTCAAGTTTTAGAGCATACGAAAGTTGTCACAAAAAGTACACTTGGGACATAGTACATGCCCAATGAATAGTAGTAAGCATTGACATAACTTTGAAACTTCATTACTAACAACTCCAAGCTTGCATCCCATCTTTACCAAAATCCATTCCCTTCATAGTAAGATAAGCTAAATAGTTCTAGCCTAATGTGAGGAGATTTATGTGGCACAAGAATTCAAAACAATGTTAATCTTGATGTGACATTTTCCATATGTTTTAACACTCTAAGTCATAATCTCTCTTATTAATGGAACTGATCATTTATTCCATGAAAGGAGCATTTAACTTCCACCGTAGTGATATGAAAAGAATTTGCATGTTTATGACAGCAAAATTCACCCTCAACTTGTGTGTAGAACATCAAAAGTTAGGAAGTAGATAATCAAAAGTAAAAGTTGGGCCATCAAATACTCACTGGATCAGCCCCATCAGGAATACCAAGCCGTGATTGCATATTGGCTACAGTGAGAATAACATTCTCACGCTGATTCCTTATGTTGTCTTTCTGAGAAAAAAATATATGTATTAGGATTATATGAATCTGGAAGAAGAATAAAAAATACCTAAGATCTTTTTTCCAATGAAAAAGAAAAATCAAAAACAAAAATCCATGGCGTGGATTTCAGTGGATAACTGGATATGTATAGTTTAATTAGGCTACAGGCTTAAGTACTTAACTTATGCATTTCAGTTACATACTAGGAATCTATTTCAAAATTTCACTTGTCTATACCAAAATTTATGTCCAGAAACATAGCAAAACATATTAGAATTAGAACTTAGAATTTTCCATAAAGTCAAATTTGCATATCCGTCTAGGTATTCGGTATTTTTTTCATTTGTATGTATATATGTATCACGTATGTATACTTACACACATAAATATATATCCACACACACAATATATATATATATATATATATATATGAATGTATGTTGTGTCAGTAAGTATGTTTGCCTGCATGTATATCATATATATGCATCTATGCATATGTATATGTGTGTAAAAAAAATGGGTATTTTTGGTATTATAAAAAATAGTTGTTATACTTGAAAAAGCAGGAACAGCTAATACCATTGAACTGATTGAAGGTCTAGAATGGCTATTCCCAATAGCTCATTACAGAAAATATAAAAGAACCAATGCAGAATATGCCTATTTTGCACTGACCTATTCCGTGAACCAAACTTCCTGGAACTGTTTTTAGGAATATGCTCATGACTGAATTCTATAGTCAAACACCTTAATTTAATAATAAGTCATTAATACTAAAGAGTCCATTTACAACATCTGGTGTCAAAAGAGTACTACTGCCACGTGGAAGAAATTATCAATTTGCATTAAAAGCCTTCAATGGCACAATGATCAATAGAAGCCTTGCATTCAACATAACTCCACCAAAAGGAATGGCATATTTGAAAATAATAATAATAAATATAAATAAAACATTAGAAATGTATTATTGGCTTTATTGCTCTTATTTGCTCACATCAATACTTCATTTCAAGTTTACTTGAGGTAAATAAGAAAGAAACCTTTCGGTTTGACTTCAATATCTGAACACAAAACTTTATAGAGGTACACATTAGGGATGTTAAAAACCAATATACCTGAAAGCCAAAGACATATTCTAAAAGATCAAACATGTCCAAATCCCTTTGTCCAGAAATTTCATAATTGGATGGCAGTCGAGGAAAATGTTCTCCATATCTAATTGCTGATATTGCACCCCTGACCTACACAGGATACTCAACACAAAGACCAAGTAAACACACAAGTAATAGCAGAAAGTAACATACTGATAATTAGTAAAGCCTCTCAAACACAGCCGAGATGGCAGGGTTTCTGTCTGTCTTAATAGAAAGAATGTCAAGGAGCATGGAATTGCACCAAGGCAGAAATTAAGAACAGTATCATTTTGTCTATATGGGCACATGTACAAGTATAAGTTGATTTCAGGAAACTCAGATAAGCTAGCAGCCTAGCACTAACTGCACATGTCATGCCCAAATATAGCAAGAAGTCAATAACTCATACAATTGGGAAGAATTCAAATCATTATCGTTTACTTACTTCTGGAAAAAATCCAATAGCATTGGTGAAAGATGTTGCTTCAAGAGGAATAATATTGTATGGAGTGAGTTCTCCTGATAAAGTCGTGTCTGAAGCCTTTATCCTTCGTAACTGATCAAACCATCATGTGGGGGGGAGGAGGAAGTTGGTCAAACTCATAGCAAGACTATGATAAAGTAATTTAGCCGATTCTCTTCAATAACAAATTGTTGAAGAGAAAAAATTAAGAAAAATGACATTTAAATGTCAACACATTAAAGACAATAATTTGGTGTGACAAAAATCTTGAGACAGAAACCGCTTTCAGAGATGCACAAATCAAGGATACTATACCTCATCCATAATAAGTTTTACCACACCCTCTGGAGCAGCATCTTTGCTTAGTGCCTCCATCACTTCAACTAGTGCCCTCAAAGTAGCAAATACCTTCCTCATTTCTGAAAACCTAAGTCCTAACCTGAAACAAGTATATATCAACCAGAAAAAAAAATTAAAAAATAAAAAGCTAAAGCTAAAGCTAAAAAGAAAACAAAAACAAAAACAAAAAAAAAACAAAAACAAAAAAAAAACATTAAAAAAAAAACATAAAAAGGACTTACCTTGAACAACAATAACCTGGAAAGTTTCCAGATCAGTAGAACAAGAGTTCATAATATGAAAATATCTAGTGCTACATTAGAAACAAACAGTAATAATGCTACTTCCAGCTAAGTTCTACAACAATTTGATGCCCAATAATGCCAGAAAAGAAAAATATTCTTATTTTTAAAGTACTAAACTTATTCATCGAAACACTTCATGTTCAAAGGATCCTTTATGGTAACTAAGGACCAAAAACCTTAAGGCAAATGTAGATTGAAATCATTGAATGCACCATTAATAACTAACTTTAATTGGAACACTTCATATTTAAAAGAATCCTAACGCAACTGTAAATTTAAAGCACTACTAGCGAACTCTCTTAAGGTGACCATGGATGAATAATAACCAAGCACATAATGTGGCGAAGACAATCTACAAGATCGTAATAGTAACACATACACAATAGAAAGTAGAAACGTTTGATTAGATCATTTACTTATTCATATATATAAATGCAGTGTGTGTGTGTGTCAAAATTGGTTTAATTCTTTGCTTTTTATCAAATAATGTCTGAAATTAAGTATCCCTAAATGCTCCGTTTCTCAACTTTCGATGAAACTTATGGGAAGTGAAGTGCACAGTGATGGAGGAACATAAAATAAATTAGAATATATCTTCCATCTTGATCAACTTCCTTTTAAGGCTATAATGCCAGCAGCAAGAGTCAGCTGCTAAATGTGGTTCTTGTAAAAGCAATGTAGATGAATCTCTGTGTAATGACATGAAGTATCTAGCCTGTGAAACTGTATTGACATTGGATACTTGACAAAGAACCACAAAAGCAGTAAAAATACTTACTCTCCAAAATTTGCACTAAAATTCCCAGATTCACGTAACTGTTGCTCCTCTCTCTGGATATCATCCACTCTGTTTCGCCGTTTATATTGTTGATAAAATTCCCACAATCGTTCAATATCACGATTCCGATCTATTTGAGCCCCATCCCTCCTGGCAAGTTTTTGCTGAATAAAATGGTGTAAATTATAAATCACAGATTGACTAGCAAAGGAAGTACTAGATTATCAGAAAACAAGTGAATATACAATAAGGGAAATAGAAGAATCCAAACAGATTATGTTTGATGATAGTATAAAATTGATCAGTTTGCCATTCATATATATTAGTTGATAAATTATTGTTAACAAGTTCATCAATATATTTTTCAATAAATATTTATAAAAAAAAAATTAGCAATATTTGTTAATAAATATGATTGATGGATACACGCTTATAATGTTCTGGGACAGTAAAAAGCCCAAGCATGAAGCACCTTGTTAGTGTAATATCCATTTCATATGACAACTAAAATTTCAGAGTTGGGTTACCTTAATAACAGACATTAAGCCAGTCTTAAACTGAAGAACACCTCTGCCATCACTGTTGGGATCCAAATTTTGTGACATGGAATATGCCTGCTCACACACTAATAGAAATAAACTAAGCTCAATAACAATTGGATATTTACTTTCACTGTTTGATAAGTAACAATCAGAGTTCTCAATGTAAGAGGAATTCAATTGCCATTCTTATCATAACATAAACCCTAAATAGAGTAGCAATAGATAATGCAAGAAGCTTTACAGCATTACTATGCATATGGCTTCAAGAATTACTATTCAAAAAGAAAAAAAAAAAAAAAAAAAGTATGCAGAAGTATACAATATGGAGGGATTAAGTACAGGAAATCAAAAAGGCCAGCAAACTGCCTAAACTAGTCTGAGAAATGAGAGACTCACAAATTCTTGCGACATTGGGGTCCTCGTCTTGAATCTCATCGGCGGCTTGAAGAATGGCATTGATATTAGTGGAGCGCTGGAGTGAATCAGGGACGGAACCTGCGATGCCACTGGGAGTCCTCCCGTGTCCGGGACCGCTCTGCCGGAGCTGCTCCCTACGGAGCGTGGCTCGAACCAACCGCTCCCAGTTCTCGTAAACCCTAGACATCTTCTTTCCTCTAACTAAGAAGCCATAAACCCTACCACCTTATAGACGTAACCCAAGCTAAAAATGAAGAATTTGGAAATGAGAACCTCAACTCAGCTCGGATTCAGTATACACATACGATGTTCAAGATCTGATATCAGTTTGAATTTGGATGCACTGATGCAGAAAAAAAGTCCTTCGGGTTTTGGGTTTTTGTTTTTCACTGTTTGAACTTGGAAAGTGCCTTTGAAAGTGCCTTCAAAAGAAAAAAACTTGGAAAGTGCCTTCAACGCGTTAGATTCGTGGTAAAGGAATTCGCAGGAAATGACCGTTTGGACCTTATCATTCATTTGAATTTGCCTAGATACGTGCAATTATGATGAGCTTTTGACTCAAATGGGCAATTTTTGAAGGCATTAAACAAACAAAAATAAGATATTTTTAAATTTTGGATAATTCTCTAAAAAATTTGTTCGAGACTTATGTTTCTGGTTAAAAACATATATTCCAATCAAGTTTCTCACTTTTTTAAAAATTTTTTTTTTTCTATTTAGTACTTGAAACGTAAATCCGACTTGTGTTTTGCGTGAAGATGTAAGCCAAACGCAAGTCCCGCGTTGTATTTTTCTACGCCACAAACGCAAGTCCTACTTGTATTTGTGAAAGAAAATTAAAAACATAATTCATTCTTCTATGTTCTGTGTGTAACCCGGAGACAGCCGCTAACACTCGAGAAGATAACTCGTTGCAGCGATGAAACGACTGTCATCGTCCCAACAATATCGCGGCGGCAGCAAGCTATCCAGCACTGCTAAATCGATCTCAAAAAGCTCATCTTCTTCTTCTTCATCCTCCAAAAATATTTAAACGGAAGTTGTAGTGGGTGAAGCTAGCTAGTACCATAACAATGGAATAAATGAATGGGTAAATATACGAAGTGTGTATATTGATGGATACCCCGATTAGGGTACCCGACCCGAGAAGACCAATACTTGGAACTCGTTGGCTGATCGAGCGGGGAACGAATATGTAGCCTAGGTTGTGTAAATCTGTGTGGCTCAGTCCAAGTAGGCAGTCAGGAGGTGGTACCTGACTGGGTGCATACCAAAAGGCAGTTACCTCGCGCATAATTAGGGATTTGAGGCGAGATATGGGGTTGTTGCTGATAAGTGCCAAAGATACCTATAGAAAATGGTCTAATTAGGGGTAATTGGTGATACTTTGTTGCCCATTTGTGATCAATTTGTGTTGTATAAAGCTCTAATGTGCTAACTCTTGCAAAACTCTATCACATTGTATGCTTGGAAAGATTTCTTATAGGGTTAAAGGGAACCAATGGTTAGATGAAGAAGCAAGAGACAACTCAATGGTTAGATGATGGAGACAACTCAAACTAGCTAAGAGAAAGAGAGATAGAACTATAGGGTATGCTAACATGCTCGCGACAGGCTCTACTCCATACCTAAAATCATAAGTTAAAACAATTAGCGAATATTGCTAAGTAAACCCCACTCCAACACGTAAAGGTACATAATATACTTTTGATATTCAATATAAGTTTTGAGACTGACATATAGCATATGCACACATCCACTAGCCAACTCTATGGAATGTTTTCAAAAGACTTATACACCACAATAGCATTAAACATTTAAACATGAGATCAACACACGAAAGAGATATAAGACCACTACAAGGCTCAAAACTCAAAAAGGTATCATGACGAGACATAACCACAATACTTAACAAAAGAGTACCGCAAGTGCAAGCTCTCTCAAGAGTATTTAGAGATACAAATGTAAGCAAAGAAAGAGATCAATCCACAAAATACCAATCCACCATGATACACTCTCATTTGTACCTATTTTAATTGTGTTTTTATGTATGTTTTATAGTTATTTGTGTGTTAAAATGTTGTCTCCAATGTTTATTTCCTTGTTATTTTATTTAAAGTGGTATAATGCTTGGTTTGAGTGTCTTTGATGTGTTTAGTGGTGCATTATAACCATTTTGGAGCAAAAAGCCAATGCAAAGGAACCAAAAATGTTGGAGAGCCAAAAATCAGTTCAGAGTACTATTCACCGCGGATTCTCGCCGCGGCGAGCCTATTCTCGCCATGGCGAGAGTACTGTTCACCGGACTCTCGCCGCGGCGAAAGTCCTAGAATCTGGACAGCGGATTCAGCGCAGAAATTCCCATTTTGTCCCTGATTTGGATCCCACTATATAATGCTTCATTTCTCTCCAAACCCTAGAGTTGGCTGCTGGTTCTTGTCAGAAAAAGAGGAAAAAGAACAAGGAAAAGAAGCTTCATCATCTCCAAAAGCCAAAGAAGAAATCATCACAACTTTTGAAAAGGAGATCAAAGAAAAGAGCTTGGAGGCATCATTTGGGAGAATATCTTCCTTTCTCTTTTCTATTTTGAACTTTATTGAATATTTGTTGGATCTATTTTAGCCATGTTAGGCTAAACTTTCTTTTGGGATTTTTGGGTATAAAAGTGTTTATGAACCTATGTGCCTAGTTCTTATTTTGTTTTAATGAAATATCTATTTGGGTTTATTGCTTGTGTTGCAATTGTGATTTATGTTATTGATACTTGTAATTAGATGCATATGATTGCTTGTACCCTTGCTAGATTTGTCTATGAATCAAAGAGCACCCGCAATTGCACTTGACTATTGTACCTCGAGAGAGGACAATTTAGTTAAGGGATATATTGTGAATAGCTCACGAGAGTGAGTATTCCAATTGTGAATAGCCCACGAGAGTGGGTATTCCATTTATTGCTTAGTTCCGATTTTAGATTGTGAGTAGCTCACGAGAGTGAGTATTCCAATTACCGTATTTTGGGTTTGAGTTACGAGAGTAACCTTTCCCTTTTAGATGGCAATTCTCCACACTTGTTTAACCCAAATAATTATTTCACTTTAGATTGGCACTAGGTGATTAAACACTTCAACTCCCAAAAATCCCGCTTTTACCTCTTTGAATACAAAAACCCGTTTGCCTTGTTTTAATTATCTTGTTTGCATATTCATAGATAATCATCCATTGTTAACGTAGGAATAGCTTCTTGCGAATATAATTAGTAACTAGTGCTTGATACCCCACTTCCCTGTGGTTCGATAACCCCGGAATACTCCGGGTATTTGTATGTGGTTTTATGCTACGACCACACCACATAGTCCACCGATCACATAACGTGTAGTCATTATAAGCATATCCACCAAATAAAATTGTTGAACCAATGTGGAGGGTTCCCCACCAATCATCAATGGCACAAATAGTACCAAGTGAGTCAGATAAGGCATGACTTCATCGCAGTTAAGCCCTCGGTGAACATCGTTCCCCACACAACGTCTGTCACCTCCGCTCGATAAGCGGACCTTGCCATAATAGAAACAGATATAGAACTTTAAGTATATACACCCCCTATTAGGATTCCAAGTCCAACGGGTTAGTTAATATCTTTTACACACATGATTTGTTTCTACCAGGTGCCCAAAATTCACCAGAGCCAAAGAATAATGTTATAGTAAGTCCCCACATAGTTCCACAACCAGCATAACGATCTCAAAGAAGGATTCAACAACAAGACACATATCTCTCAATCAAAAGATACATAAATATATAGGATTCCAAGAGAATACATATACGAAGTAGAACAAGGGTGGTAACTCAAACTCAATTCAGTAACAAGAATTCCAAGAGAATCATACCAAGTTCAAAGGATTGATGCAAGAACATAACGGGGTGACAAATACTCAATAGAATCATGGATATCAACAAGAAGACATAGAATTCCAATACTCGCAAGATATAGACATTATTAAAGGATAAGATTCTTGAATGAACAATATTCAATAATCAAAGATAAGGATTTCTCAAGACATCATACCACAACGACAAACTGGAACACAATTCACCCTTTGAGATTATGTGTGATGCCAACAACTATGCAGTTGGAGCTGTTTTGGGCCAAAGAGTTGGGAAGCAAAGTCATGTCATATACTATGCTTCAAGAACATTGAATGTTGCGCAGTGCAGTTACTCCACAACTGAGAAAGAACTTTTACCTGTCATTTTTGCTTTAGATAAATTCAGATCTTATTTGCTTGGTTCTAAAGTCATAGTTTTTTTTTAGCATGCAACATTGAAGTATCTTTTGGGAAAAAAAAATTTAAGCATAGGCTAATAAGATGGATTTTATTACTTCAGGAGTTTGCTTTGACAATAAAGGATCGAAAGGGAGCTGAAAATCTAATGGCGGATCATCTAAGTAGATTGGTAAGAGATGAAGATACACTTCTTATTTTTGAAAGTTTTCCTGATGAACAGTTGTTCCAGATGTTTAGTATAGTTCCTTGGTATGCTGATCTTGTTAATTACTTAGTCATTGGAGCTTTACCGGATTACCTTAGCAAGTCTAGAAAAGAAAAAATAAGAAGTGAAACTAAGTATTATGTTTAGGATGTCTCCTTATCGGTTGGTTTTTGGAAAAGTTTGTCATTTGCCCGTAGAGATTGCACCTAAAGCATATTGTGCAGTACAACACTGAAATATGGAGATGAAGAAGGCTGGTGAAGAAAGGAAATTGCAATTGCAAGAATTGGAAGAGTTGAGGTTAGATGCTTATGAAAATTCTAGTCTATACAAGGAGAAATCTAAGATGTTCCATGGCAACATGATTTTGAGAAAAAGTTTTGAGGTAGGACAAAAGATTTTATTATACAATTCTCGTTTGAAGCTTATGCCTGGTAAGCTACGTACTCGTTGGATTGGACCTTTTGTTGTTTCTAACATTTTTCCTTATGGTGCAATAGAGAATAAAAGCATTGATACATGGAAACTTTTTAAGGTTAATGGTCACAGGTTAAAGCCTTTTCATGAGGAAATGACAATTTTGAGTTTGGAAGATGTTGATTTAGCCCTCCCGGAGTATTTTGATTGATAAAGACACACACAAGGTTGCGTTGGGCATAACGACATTAAACAAATGCACTCTTGGGAGGCAACCCAATTCAATAATTCATTTTTTTCTCTTAATTTGTTTTTTTATTTTCAAATATGTTTTCTTAAAATATGCTCAATTTCTTTGTGATTATGTGATGTTTTTATGTGTGCATGCATTGAAGATAATGCATGAATTAAGTGTGGGGGCGAGTGTTGCACACTAATGATTACTTTCTTGTTATTTAGGGATATGTCTTAAGTTATGATATATTTTTGGTTTAGAGTTTTATCACATGAGAGAAGCAAGCATGGTTTTATTTTATATTTATTGTCTCTCTTTTTGATACAAAAGTTATATTTTCAATTCCTTGTTAGTTTTATTGAATGAAAATGTGCAAGACTTGATGCGATTTGAATCTTTTGGTGAGCTTTTGAGCTTAAAGAACAACACTTTGCTCAATTTTCTTTGTTGTGTGATATCAAACATGGCTTGTGCATGCTAGAACTTGCTCTTAAATGCATTTTGAGACCACATTCAAGTGATTTAGAACATGAAGATGAAAATGGCACCTAGGTTGGGTCACTTTTAGCCAAAAAGCCTACCTTGCATTCTAACTCCTAGTGAGCCACTTTGAACTTTGAGCCTTTCTTTTCTTTTAATTGCCACACTACAAGCCGTTTTTTCCCTTTTCTTTGTTAATTTTCCCCAATAAATGTTGAACCCTTGGATTGAAGGAATCATATTGGTCTATTTGCACAAAGTTTCGCTTGTTCTTATTGTCAATAAAGTGTTTACTGTGAGTTCAAGATACAATTGGAAACTGAAAAGTGTAGCTTTTATTGGGAGTTGAATTAATTTTTCCAAGTGATGATTCTCTTTATGTGAAACATTGTTTTTCTTCGAGAAAATTAAAGTTGGGAAATCTGGAAAAGGAAAAGAATGAGGAGAATTGAGGAAAAAGTGTTGGAGAAAAAAATAGAAAAAGAAAAAAAAAAGAGTTTGAATAAAGTTGTATAAAGGCAGCAAAAATGGTATGAATGAAGAAGTAAAAAAGCATGAAAATGAAATGTGAAGGCAATGGAATAATGAAAGTATGTTTAAGGCTTTGTAATTTTCCTAGGGTAAAATTTTGTGTAAAGGCTTATGTGGTTCAATTCTTTCAACTTGTTAAGCCTAAAAATTCCTTTTACCATATCCTTATGCCCTAGCCAAGTTACAACCTTTAATGAAAGACCCTTTGATTCGTGGTTTAATTCATGTTTGTTAGTGGTGTAGATTTGATTTACTTGCAAGCCTATGGGATTATTTGCTATGTTTTGATTGGAGAGTTTGATACACTATACCTTAAACACTATGAGTGTGGGAGTGCTGATTTCTTTGATGATTATAATTGTGGTCCTTGTTAGGGATGACCACGGTTCGGTTCGAACAGGAAGGTTCGAACCGAACCGTGCACTGTTGGAACCGGAACCGGATAAGGTTCCGGTTCCGGTTCCAAACCGGAAAATTAAAAAAAAACTTTTTTTAATTATTATTTATTATTTAGTTAAAGTTTAATTATTATTTGATTAAAGTTTAAACTTTAAAAAACATTTTAAAATTCAACTATAACAATTTTTTTAAAATATAGTTTAACTTTGAAGTTTAAATATTTAATATAACTATTTTAAACACATTTTAGAATGAAAACTTTTCAACAAAAAATATTAATTGTTGAATTTGGACAATTTTAAAAATTAAAAAAAATTACAAATAAAAATTTTAAAAATCCGTTTCGAACCGGAACCGCCGGTTCCAGACCGTACTTGGACGGTTCGGTTTCGGTTCGGCCGATTTCGGAACCGAGAACCGCCGGTTCGGAACCGGAACCGAACCGTGGTCATGCCTAGTCCTTGTGAGGATGACTCCCTTTGCAATGATTTTTCTAATATTTGTGATTATTGATAAGCTCCCAAGATGACTGATTACTTAGGTCTATATTGGGGCAGTTTATTAGCAATTTAGTATCCTTGTGTGACTAATTCATGATATTTTGTGCTTTAATTAGATAACCACATGCAAAGCTACCTTTGGTATATTTTAGGACGTTTTACAGGTCCCGGGAGCCACTCGGCAAGAGAGATGGGCATAATGAGCAAACAAGAGCAGAAAAGAGTCCTGAGATAGCTAGGATGTACCATCCACGCGTGGGGCCAACATGGACGAATTCCAGTAGCCATCCACGTGTCCATCCACGCGTGGATGAGTACATGGATGAGACATGCGGAGGAAATTAAAGTAGGACAATTTTGGGGAGGCTATTTAAGGAAGCTAGATAGGATTTTTCAAGAGTTCTAAATTTTTAGTTCTTAGAGGTTCCCAAAAATTCCATCTTAGAATTTAGATTTCATATCTTAGATTTACATTGAGAGAGATTTCCATTTTGTTTGAAGAATTGAAGATCAAAAGCTTGGATTGAAGTTGTAATTTCATTTTACTAGGTGACTTCTATCTTGAATATTATTTCTAATTTCTATTTCTATTTTGCAATTCATTTTCTTAGATTGAATTAGATTTATGGTTTTGAATCCATGAATATGCTTAGCTAATTCTATCTAGGGATTGAGTTGTGTGAATCTATGCTTGCTTAGTGTGATTTCTCAATTCTTATTGTGGACTTGATTCATTTGATATTAGAAATTTATTCTTATCTATTGATTGTTTATGTGATTTGATCTTGAGTAGATTTGGCCAATCTCTTGAGAGTTTGAGACCTTGACTTTATCATGATATTGATTTGAGTTAGGAGATAGTTTTTGCAACCTTAGATCCTATGGAATTCATGATTGGGAATAGTAGGAATGTGTGAAGCTTAGGTGTTTGATAAAATGTCTCTTAGGGATTTTGGTTACTAAATGGTATTCCTAAGCCTAAGAAGCCTTAGTACACAAATGTGGAAGAGGACTAAGAGAGCATACTCTTGAATAGCCAACACGATTGAATCATTAGTCCACTACTTAAAACACACCGTGAGGCAACATAGATAGCACAATTCATTCCCTTGCTTTCTATTATTTGTTATTTCACTTTTGTTTACCTTATTCGATCACACACATATAAATGTCACTCCACTTTCACCAACAACCTCGCATGTTCCATCACGCATTCCCTTGAATAAAAGCATAGCAATCTCTCGACTTACCTCCTTTGAGACCGACACTCGGGGAGTCAAGACTCTTGGCCGTGCCAAGAATCATCTCCTATCTTGTTTTTTCATGAATTTCTTGTTGCTTTTGTTTTAGTTACTTGCTTCATTTTAGATTTTATGCTTTGATGCTTTCATTGTGAATAAAGGGAGTTTCGCCCATCCCATTGCACGCCAATTGGCTGTTTTCTTGCATTAACGACGTTTCATGTAGCTTGGAGAACAAAGGCAAAATAGATGCTTGGAAGCTAAAATGTGGAAAGGAAGGGATGCTCACTTGGTTGTAATGTCTTATCCCTTCTAATTTTTATGCCTCGTTTTTCAATTCTAGAGTTGTTAAACACGTTCCTTGCACACTTGGTAAAGACGTGATATTTTGCAACCTCAAAATGCTATGTTGTTTATACCCCACCCCCCAGAAGCACTTCTAAAGTGTGGAAAGGGGTTTGCTTGATTTGAAAAAATCGTGCTCCTTTGTTCCACTTGGTCCTCAAGGCAACATCGAGGACAATGTTTATTTTAAAGTGTGAAAAGGATGCACCTTGTGCTTATATTGTTTGTTACTTGATTGATTTGTTGGTCTTGTCTTATGGGTGTGTTTGATCTTTGGAGAGTGTGTCATTGGGGTAAATAAGTTTTGAATGGACATAAATCTTACCTAAGAGCCAATATCAACGAAATATATCCAAACAATATGATAATCCATGTATCTTCCTAAACTGCTCAACCTTCATTCTCATCTTCGTCATTATAATATTACTACTCAAAAAAACTCACCAATATCATCTTCATATTTTTGGGGACCTCAAAATATGGGTAAAGAATAATATATGTATATAAAGGTGAATTGATGATGGCCTGGGCGATGCGATATTTATAGAGAAAGAGAGATGGTGAGAAATGAAGAAAAAGCTATATTTATAGGCTCAAGAGGGAGGAAGGGGAAGAAAAAAATCATCTCATCAACCACTAATTAATTTGAGGTAATAATTTTAATTTAATATGTTTAATGGTGATGTGTGTAACTCCCAATCACCAATCCATCAAATTGATTGGATAATAATAATAATAATAATAATAATAATAACAACAACAACAACAACAACAACAATAATAATAATAATAATAATAGTGATGATTATAATTGATTAAAAATAGATTTGTAACTCCTAATTACCTCTCAAAGATAAGATATTTATACATATCTTACATATATACGTATATAATAAATATATTTTACTTTGGCATTTTTAACATGTATATAAGTATATATATACGCCAACTATATACATACATACATGTGTGTTTGTGTGTGTGTGTGTGTGTGTATATATACACACACACACACACATACTAATCAAAATAGTAATTGTTGGGGATTAGGGAGTTGGGCTTGGCCCACGAAATAACTACGCGAAGCCCAAGGCAGTACGACGAGTAAACCCGGCCCAGGTCGGCCAAACCGGGTGCGGCCAGTGGCGGCTGAACCGGGGGTAGCCGAACTGGGTGCAGCCTGTGGCGACTTAACCGGGTGGGGCAGCCGAACCAGGTGCAGCCTGTGGCGACTGAACCGGGGGTAGCCGAACTGGGTGCAGCCTGTGGCGGCTGAACCAGGTGGGGTAGCCTGTGGCGGCTAAACCGGGTATGGCAACCAAACTGGGTGCAGCCTGTGGCGGTTGAACCGGGTATGGCAACCGAACCGGCGGACGAATCGAGTACAACCTATGGCGGCTGAACCAGCGCAGCAGCCGAACCTGGGGCGGCTGGTGGTGGCGCGACCATGCGCGACAGTGTAGCCCGGGAAGGGAGCGAGGCGGTCGCGGAGGTTTAGAGACGGCAGAAGCGGATAGCGGGGCCCTGAGATCGTGGCCACGAGGATACCGGTACGTGGCGCCATGCGCATGCGTAGCGGGCTGAGTGGGGGGTGTGCGTAAGCTGGAACCTGAGGGAGGGGGTACGTGGTTGGTGGAGGAAGAATTCTATCCTGTGCCGTACGTGTGGACGGCGAAGATAGGGCGGATGGTAGTATAAATAGGTGGGTGCATGGTCTATTTAGGACACGAGAAAAAGGACACAACGACTCCTGTGGTCAAGTGGTTAAGTCTTCTCCCATATCGGTCAACGGTCCCAAGGTCGATCCCTGACATCTAGGTTATTCCTCCCTAGTAAGCGTTTCCCTTAGCTAGTTATTTGTTATAGTATTGCATCGCTGTATACGCATGCGTGTTGGTCATCTTGGACCGTCGCCTTCATCTAGTCTAGCATTGTAATACCGATTTATGGTGGACCCGGAGCGGGGTCAAACGAGCTCACTCCACACCGCTGGAAGTGGAGGCCGCCTTTCCCCGAGGGGCGGCGGTGGATCAAGCGGGTGAGTACCCGAGGGTCGTCTCCCCCCTCCAAATGCCAAGCAAGGATCCCCCTGGGTCAACCGCAGTGTGGGGAGTAGGGGGGTCGTTCTACCGTGTGATCGGGGGTCAGAATGGAACGCTCCAAACTATTAGGGAGAAACTCGAGGAGTACCTCGGCAGCCCACCGAGGAGTCAAAGACTTGGAGGGCGAGAGTACTTGCCGATCTCCTACACAACACGGGGCATTCAACTGTCCCCAAGCGAGGGAAGGTTCTCCCAGGGAGTGGGAGAGGAGAATAGATGCGAAAATTGCGGAGCTCTTCCATTGGAAAGAGAGAGGCAACCTCCCAATGATCCCTAAAATTGCAGTCACCCCACCCTTCACTAGGAGAATCATGAAGGAGCCACTTCCTTCCAATTTCAAACCCCCTAGCGTCAGGCGGTTCGAGGGTTCGGGAGACCCGCAGGAACAAATCATGACATACCACGCCACCATGATGTTAATGGGTGCGTTAGAAGCTATGATGTGTAGGGCCTTCTTTTCCACCTTGGCGGGTCAGGCACAACGCTGGTTCACCAACCTGAAAGGAGGTTCGGTTGACTCTTTCCACGACTTGGCCATATGGTTCATATCCCACTTTATGCGGGGGAGGAAAAGCCGCAAGCATTTTACACACCTTACCACGGTCAAGCAAGGGGTGGAGGAATCTTTAGCGGATTTCCTAGCACGCAGGCGAGTCGAGGAGGCCAATGTAGAGGATATCAACGACAAGTCCGTAATCGTCATGTTCGTGGATGCCCTGCTGGCCGGAGAGCTCTATAAGAGCCTACGACGTAAGACGCCAGACACATACGCCGCCCTTATGGCAAAGGCCGACAGGTATGCTGAGGCTGAAGAAGCGAACCGGCTTAAGGGATGTGAGGAAGAACATCCCGTCAAGAAAACCCGAGTGGTCGACGACCCGGGTAAACTAAGAAAGGGGGCGATTCAAGATAAGATCCCGGGAAGAGGGAGAGGCACAACCGAAGTTGGAGGACATAACTCGTTAGGGATGCCTAGAGCGCCTCCTCCGTGGGCATATCGCCCCCCTCCCAGGGTAGCGACCACCGTTCCGCTCACCCCCTCAATGCTAGGCCTAGCGAAATACTCGCTTATGCCGAGGAGTGCCAGGTAGTCAAAATCCCTGAGTCTCATCCCCGCAATTTCCCACGGCAAGATCGCGAGAGATTTTGTCACTTCCACCATCGGTACGGGCACAACACAGATGAATGCCAGGCCTGGAGGAAGGAAATAGAGGCACTTATCTAATCGGGACAGTTGGGGAATTTCATCGACTAGAACACGATGCACCTCGGAAATGTGTGGAGAAAGGAAACGGGTGATAACCCTAACCCGTCTCCCTCGAAAGATAAACCCACGAGGGAGAACGCGGACAAGGGCAAGCGCCCTGTAATAAACGTAATCTTCGGCGGATAGATCCCAGGGACGAGGAGAAATACGTGGGGTCCGTAGAAGAACCACCTGCCTAAAAAAAGCAGCGGCGTGAGGTCATCACTTTCTCGGATGTCGACTTACCCGGGGGTAGAGTTTCGTCCAAGGAAGCCCTGGTCATTTCGATGGCCATCAACGGAACCCTAGTGAAAAGGGTCTTAGTGGACACCGGAAGTAGCGTGAACGTCATGTATCATGAGGTGTTCGTGAAGTTGGGCTTCGCTCAGGATCAGCTTCGGCCCGTCAAAACCCCATTGGCCGGATTCACCGGAGACACCGTTGAAACCGAAGGAACCATTCGATTACTGGTAGAATTGGGTGCCTTCCCAAAAATAAGGGAAGTATAAATGGATTTCGTGGTAGTAAGGATAACGTGCGCTCACAATATAATCCTTGGGAGGCCAGGGCTGGTGGATATAGGGGGAATATTGTCCATGGAGCACCAATGCCTCAAGTTCTACACACCACAAGGGGTAGGGGCTGCGCGAGGAGACCAGCACCTAGCCCGGGAGTGCCACAAGAAGGCGTGTCAAAAGTTGGTAGCGGAGCAATTGCCCGTCAACATGGTGGAGAAAGAAGTGGAGGGGGAACCCGTGACAAGGGGGTCGGAACCTGCGGCAGAGTTAGAAGAAATAAGTCTAGACCCCGCGCACCTGGATCGAAAGGTTTGGATAGGAAAGGGACTCACGAACGATTTACGCGACCAGATAATACAGGTCCTGCACAAATTCGCAAAGGTATTTGCGTGGGGACCGGAAGATATGCCGGGAGTTGATCGCTCAATTATAGTACATCGACTGGCGGTGGATCCCACTTTCAGACCCGTTAAACAAAAACGTCGCCACCTGTCTGCCGAGCGAAGGGCGTTCGTGAAAAAGGAGGTGAAAACATTGTTATCTATCGGACACATACGAAAGGCAATGTACCCAGAGTGGTTAGCTAATGTAGTCCTTGCCCCCAAGCCACCGACTTGGTGAATGTGCGTGGATTACACAGATCTCAATAAAGCATGCCCCCAAGACCCTTTCCCGCTGCCAAGCACCGACCAACTCGTAGATGAGACGGCCGGGTGCGAACTTTTAAGTTTCATGGACGCCTTCAAGAGGTATCACCAAATTTTTATGGCAGAGAAGGACGAGGAAAAAACGGCCTTTGTAACCCCGGATGGGGTATACTGCTACAAGGTAATGGCTTTTGGGTTGAAGAACTCGGGAGCCACGTTCACGCGAATGGTGGCAGAAGTTTTCAAGGACTTACTAGGAAACATCATGGAAGCATACATGGACGACATGCTCGTCAAAAGCCAAGAAGTTGATACAACCCGCAACACCTCACACGATGATTCGAAGCCATAGAACGACACAACCTGCGTCTGAACCCAAAAAAGTGCGCATTTGCGGTCAAAGGGGGAAAGTTCTTGGGATTCATGGTGACCCATAGAGGTATTGAAGTCAACCCCGAGAAGGCCCGGAACATCCTGAACATGCAACCCCCAACCTCGGTGAAGGATATACGAAGGCTAAACGGGAGGTTGGCGGCCCTGAGTCATTTTATGTCGAAACTGGCGGAGCACTCGCTGCATCTCTTTGAGGTCATGAGGTGAAGAGAAGGCTTCGTATGGAATGCCGAATGCCAGGAGGCATTCGACCATTTCAAAGCTTACCTAGCCTCCGCACCCATTCTGTCAAAACCAGAGAGAGGAGAAACCCTCTATGTATACATGGGCGTGGCCGCGGCGGCAGTAAGCTCGGTTTTCCTATGAGAGGAGACTGGGTTCCAGACACCCATTTATTATGTGAGCCAAGCTTTGCACAACGCCGAATTGAGGTATACCCCACTGGAAAAGACAGTCTATGCATTGGTGCGCACAGTCCGCAAATTGGTATATTACTTCCAATCCCACCATGTAATAGTGCTAACCGACCAGCCTTTGGGGTCGGTCTTGAGGAACCCCGTGTCATTAGGGCGGATGGTAAAATGGGCAGTGGAGTTGACCTAGTACAGTTTGGAGTACAGGCCACAGACGGCCATCAAGGGATAAGCCCTAGCGGATTTCATCGTAGAGTGTACGGCCCAAGGTAGGCCAGGAGAAAAGACAAACAAGTAGGAGACAACCCCGCGGGATTGGGAGTTGTTCACAGATGGGGCCTCCAGCAAAAAAGGTTGTGGAGGTGGCATGGTCCTTATATCACCCGAGGGCTTCAAGGTGTACCGAGCGTTTCATTTCAACTTCCAATTATCAAACAACGAAGCAGAATACGAGGCCCTAATCGGCGGACTAAAACTCGCAAAAACCTTACCGGCGTGCCGCCTGAAGATTAGATCCAACTCCCGACTGGTAGTAGGGCAGGTTAACGACCAGTTCGAGACCCGTGAAAACAGAATGAGGCAATATAAAAAGATAGTCCGACAACTCCTAGCGGGACTAGAACAGTGGGAATTACAACAAATCCCGAGAACAGAAAATGGGGAAGCAGATCTCTTATCTCGCCTAACCCAAGGTGTCGATGAGAATCTAGAATACATATATCGGATCGCACAAGTCATTGAGGTGAGCTGCTCGAGCATTGAGAAAGAGGAGGTACTGGTCACCACTCCCGCCTAGGATGAGTGGATGAACGAGATGGTCTTGTATAAGACCAAAGGCGTCGCCCCAAGCGACCCGACTCGGGCGCGGAAGGTGGCGATGATGGCACCATCATACCGAATTTTGGACGGCGAACTTTTCAAAACATCTTTTGGGGGGCCATTGTTAAAATGCCTCACAAAAGCCGAATCCGAAGCAGTAATGGCAGAAATACACGAAGGCACATGCACTGCTCACCAAGGAGCTAAGACCCTTGCCCGCAAAGTAATTTTGCAAGGGTACTACTGGCCAAGAATCCGGGCTGACTGCTTAGACTATGTGAAGCGGTGCCGAATCTGCCAGCAATTCGCGATTTTACCTGGCCGTCCAACATCTTATTACACCCCGGTCACAGTTGCAATCCCATTCGCGAGATGGGGAATTGACTTATTAGGACCTTTTCCGAAGGGTGTAGGAGGCCTGAAGTTTATAATAGTCGCTGTAGACTATTTTACCAACCCTTTGGCATCCATTACCTCGCACCAATGCCGCAAGTTCGTATGGAAAAACATATTCACCGGGTTTGGTGTGCCCATCCAGATCGTGTCGGACAACGGCAAGCAATTTGATAACCCCGACTTCAGCTATTTCTGCGCTTACTACGGCGTAGAACACACCAGGGTAGCGGTGGCATACCCACAAGCAAAGGGGCAAGTAGAAAACACTAACATCACTATATTGGACGGTATAAAAAAGAAAGTGGAGGCAACAGGGTCCGTGTGGTACGATGAGTTACCCTCGATCCTGTGGGCCTACAGGACTACCCCGAGGAGGGCCACTGAGGACACCCTGTTCGCCCTCGCGTATGTTGAGAGGCCAGAGTGCCGGTGGAGGTGAACGTCCCGTCGAGAAGGGTAACGCAATATGAGCCCGAGGGAAATGACGAACACCTGAAGGTAGAACTAAATCTGCTGGAAGAATGGCGAGAGCAGACCCGCAGAAACCTCGCTGAATATCAAAGGCCAGCCAAGCGATACCACGATTCTCGAGTACGCTGAGGACCTTCCAAGTCGGCGACCTAGTGCTGCGTAGGAGAGAGGCCAGCAAACCCCTACAAGGCGGAAAAATGGCAAAGAGCTGGGAGGGCCCTTACAAAATAGCTTCAATCGTGCGTGACGGATCTTATAAACTGGAATCCATGCAAGGCCACTCCTTAAACCGCCTCTGGAATGCACATCACCTAAGGCTTCTTCCACTAGCGCCAAGTAGACTAAGGAATAGAAGAGTGACATCTCCGCAAGGTAACCTAATAATTGTGTACATACGCATTATTTCCTAATTACGAATAAAGCTGCATTTTTATCGCAAGCCAAGCGAGTCTAAGTTAAGACCTCTTACGTATCAAAAAAAAAAAGGGTGCACGGTGCCAACATGAAGTAGCAGGCTGCCCACGCACTCACATACACCTCTGGGTAAGGGGACGCGATCCCCAAACCCGGCAGGTACATAACTCTACCCGGGCATGCAGGGTAAAGTACGCAACCCGGCATGCAAAAGTTTAAAAAAAAAAAAAGAGTGCACGGTGCCAGCATGAAGTAGCAGGCGGCCCACGCACTCTATATATATATATATATATATATATATATATAGTAGTAATAGTAATAATAAAAAACAAAAGTCCATTAACTCAAAGACAAAATGTCCGAAAGTACAGTTCAAAAAAATGATGAAAAATAAAGAAACTAATCATGCGACCGGGACACTCCCTAGCTCACTCAAGAAGTGGGCGCAGCAGACCCCTCTGCCGAACCAGATACGCTCGAACCCAAAAGCAGGGTGTAACCCTCTAAGCTTGAGGGGTTCACGCTATCACCGATCCCCGTGCCACCAGTGCCCTGATCAGAAGGCGGCGGATCAGATGGATCAGATGGCGCCGCTGGCGGAGTGACCAGGAACCTGTTATCAGAAGATTAGACGTGCGGCGCGGGGTCGAAAGGCTGCTGTAGCGGCAACACCTCGAGCAGCTTCCACCCTGTTATGTTGAAGCTAGAAAAACGGCGTTGCAACTTGGCATACAGGAGCTCCTGCATGTGCTGTTTCCCCAAATAGAACGCCGCCTCACCCTCACGCACAATGCGAGCCTGACCGTCGTCCGTATCCCTCAACCATGTCTCCGCGATGGGGCCTATGGCCAGTCTCCCGCCTGGAGTTATCGCCCAATCCTGAAAAATCTTAATCGGTGGGGGAACCGTAAAGTGCTGAACGTCAAACCAGCCGGCCATGACGTCAACCATAGGCTGACCAGACATGTTAGAAGTAGCCAACCACGATTGTAAGAGGAGAGGCATGCGGGTCAAGGCAAGCTCATCAACAGCCCGCACAAAGTCAGGAGTACCGCGCCAATCTAGGACGTCGCCTTGCATCGCAGCGACGTGGTTGATCTGGCGCTGCTTAACCTGAGCCTAAAGAGTGTGATGCTCTGCCTGAAGACGTTTATAGTCCTCACGAAGAGCAGTGTAGTCCGAGTGTAAGACATCGTGGACAGCGCACACTCTACCATAACGCTCCTCAGATCGGCTCAAATCATTAGCTAGAGCCATACGCACTTGTTCGGATTCTGCGTATTCCCGCATAGCCTCCTGCAGCCGATGGTGCTGTCCGAGAGCCTGCATGGTCAGCTGAAAAAAAAATTAGAGATCACCAGTGCTAGAACAAAAAAGCAGGGGGTGGACACTTTCGTTCATAACGTTACCCGCCAGGTGGGAGCTAAGTGCCTCCATAGGGCTACTATCCATCTAGACTAGAATCGACGCCCATCAGGCACCATATCTTGCACTCCATGTCGTATCGCCTCTATATAATTGGGCTTATAAGGATGCAGCGCTCGGGGAGGTGGCATGCCAACACCACGGGCTGCTAGTGGTTCATGCAGCTCATACTCATCGCGTCGGGGCGACGGAGGGCGGTCGCTGGATGGCGGGGCTGGATCCCTTGCGGGTTCGCGGCTCGGACCTCCAACCTCCACATCCATCATACTAGAATTCCCCCTATCTATTGTAGGATCAGGGAGAACACCCATATCTTCATCGTCCGATGGGGTATTAGAGGCTGCTTGGCCCCGGGTACGGTACACACGATACATATGCGTGGTACTAGTAAGCGGCGCTGAAATACACATGATCAGGCATATTATTCGTATAGCAAACACTAGTAGCGAAATAAAAAAAAAGCGTAGATCAGGATTTACGGAAGGGCATTTGGGTGTTGAGCTGATGAGTGTGGATGGGATCATGATAACGTCGTTGGTCGAAGGGCCCACCATCGCATATGAGAGTCCGATGGCCATCCAAACCAGGATACGAAGGGGGTGTGAAATTACTAATGTGAGGAGACCAAGTATTCGTGAAGCCTAATTGCGCAATATCAGGGGTGAACTCTACGAACACAAACTTCTCTTTCCAATTCTTGAGGGAGGAGGGAGGTGTCAAAAAATTATACCCGAAGGCCGGATATAAGTGGAGGAAGGGTTCGGTTTGACCGACATGAAATAAGTGCAAGAATAACGATAGGGAGGGTGGCACTTTAACCTCACGACACCTAGTGAGAAAGCATGTGAACAACATATGCACATTAGGATTTAACTGGCATGGCACGGCATTGTGAACCTTCAAGAATTCAGAAACTAGGGGATGAAGGGGGAATTGTAGACCCACTAAGACCGAATGATAATGTACGGTCACTAAGTTGGGACGTGGGGGAGCAGTCATATTATCAGTAGGGGTGGGAACAATAATCTCCACTTCCTCCCCCAACCAGTCATCCAAAGACACATATTCAGCTTGAGACAGTTTTGAGGCTATTCCCCTGACCACGGTAGGATCTAGGTAGCGATAACTTGGAGAAATTCTAAGGGAAGGTACCTCATCGATCAAATTAATAACGGTGGGTACCGACCTGGGGACGGCGGATCGCGAGGGGCCCGTGTAGTTGAACGGCGCCGAGTCGCGGGGGTTGGTGGTTTGACCTCGGCAGGTGGCGGCAGCGGCATTGGCGACGGCGGCGAAGGGGTTGGCTCGGGTGGTGATCGTGGCACGAACATTTGGAGGGGGTGTGGAGAATAATGGTGGAGCGAACTCAAGGAAACTCAACGTTGCGGCGAAGCACTAAGGCGCGTCAACGTCCCAGCCCGTGGCGTTGGGGCGCAAAGTTGGGGACAGTGGTGTGCGATCGGTCGCGAGAGAACCAGCAGCGGTGACCGAGACCGCGGATGGGGTGAGTGGCGACGACGGAGGCACGACAGCGGCGGCATGGGGGTGCGAGGCTTCCAGCAGTGTGTGCGCAGCCGTAGCGGCGCTGGGAGCGGGAGCACCGGGTGAATCGTGCATGGTGGCGGTGGAGGTGGTTAGTCGAAGGAGAAGACAGTAGGGTGGAGTATTCTTTGAGGTTAGGGTTTGTGTGGATCAAAGGCAAGGATTTGTTAAACCACACCCAGCTGCTTTATATTGACAAGGGAAGAGAAGTTTAAGGGGGGTTGAGAGGAAAGGGGAGGAGATTGTGGGATTTTTTCTTGACTGAGATGGAGGGTTTGACTAGGACTAGAGGGAAAGATGGATCGAGTATGGGACTGCACTACTTCTTTTAATCATTAGTCAATGATTAAAATAAGTGGAAGACTTATGATGGGGATTAGAGAGTTGGGCTCGGCCCATGAAATAACTACGCGAAGCCCAAGGCAGTACGACGGGTAAACCCGGCCCAGGTCGGCCAAATTGGGTGTGGCCAGTGGCGGCCGAACCGGGGTTAGCCGAACCGGGTGCAGCCTGTGGCGGCTAAACCAGGGGTAGCCGAATCGGGTGCAGCCTCTGGCGGCTGAACCGGGTGGGGCAGCCGAATCGGGGGTAGCTTGTGGCGGCTAAATCGGGTATGGCAACCGAACCGGGTGCAGCCTGTGGCGGTTGAACCGGCGGACGAATCGGGTACAACCTATGGTGGCTGAACCGGCGCAGCGGCCGAATCGGGGGCGGCTGGTGGTGGCGGGGCCATGCGCGGCAGTGTAGCCCGGGAAGGGAGCGAGGCGGTCGCAGAGGTTCAGAGGCGGCAGAAGCAGATAGCGGGGGCCTGAGATCGTGGCCGCGAGGTTGTCACAAGTTTCCAGATCTGTAAAAATTAGTATTGCAATTTTTATTTGTAAATTACACTATTCCTAGCTTTGCGTATGGAATAGTCATACTAAATCTGTATATAATCCTGGTTAGGTCGGTCATTCCACCACCCGACGCCTAACCCTACAAAGTAGGCAACAAGCTTGGGACAAAATCTTGGCTTAAAGCCCTACTAAGTAGGCAATTAAGCACTGCACGGGAACAATCTCGTCATAAAGCCCTACTAAGTAGGCAATTAAGCTCGGGAGCAGTCTCAGCCATGCCGCTCCTGCTTTTTAGTGATGCTGCTTTTCAGTAATGAATCTTTCTCGCTTCTCAGTGATGCCACTTTTCAGCAATGAAATTTTTCCACTTCTCAGCGATGAATCTTATTCGCTTCTCAACGGCGCTGCTTTTTAGCGATGAATATATCCCGCTTCTCAGTAATGCTGCTTTTTCAATGGTGAATAATTCCCGCTTATCAGCGAAATCTTTTCCGCTTCTCAGCGGTGAATCTTCTCCGCTTCTTAGTGATTATACTTGATCTCTATCGGAATCCCAATATGGGCCTTTATCTTATCTCTGGATCAGCACCGGTCGCTTGATTGGAAGCCCGACTAATGGGATATAAGTCTAGGCCAATCGAGTTGTGAGATCAGATGGATGAAATAGCGTGAGCATAACTGAAGGACGAGTGAGCCCTCCGGTGGGAAGATACGACTAAAGTAGTGGTCAATAAGGAAGGATCGTTAATCGAAGGTATCGCCTCATGCTAGCTACACGATTTAGCCCAACTTGACGGCATGGAGGCTTTGGGGTCCCCATCGGGCAAATGACTGACCCAGTCGGCCGGTCGCATGAATCGGGAGACCGACTGGGCGAGTGAATAAGACCGGTCGGGCAAAAGTGCAGCCGGTCAGTTCAGGAGTGTAAAAAAGAAGACGATTGGATGTTGGGGTTGGTCTGAGTAGAAGAGATTTGCCAGATGGCCGAACCTCGGAGTCGGTCGACGAAAGAAGTGTTCACGATCAAGGAGCAGATGTTTCTGAGAAGTAGAGCGCTAGAACAACGGGCAAACCACAATTAGGGAGTAATGAGAGCATTTATTATACTTAAATTAGCTCATTTAGTGCATTTATCATGAGTCATGATGTAACAGTCGAACAAAGCTATTATGAAAGGCTTTCCTCATCATTTGTGGGGGGGCGGGGGGCGG